>NC_092214.1:16366459-16384643 GCF_043381705.1 Parasteatoda tepidariorum | reverse complement strand
TATATATATATATATATATATATATATGTATGTATATTTAACAATATTTTTTTAAGTATTCAAAACTGTGCATAAAAGCATAAAAATATCACTGAATTTAATATTGAGGAAGATATATATTTTTTTCACCTAACATTTCAAGTATCAAATATTATTTTATCAAAACATTTATTAAAAAAAATCCCGTAGTTTCATTAAAGATTTATGTGGTCCCCTGTAAATATTTAAAAAGAAGATAGTTTAAAAGAGTATTTAAAGAAACGTAAAAGAGCATTATAAGTAGAAAGTAAAAAAGTACTGTAAGTAAAAAGTAAAAAAAAAGTATTGCAGTAAATTAGTAAAGAAATTGTGATTATGCGATTGTTAACAATATGAATTCGTTTGGGTTTGTCAATCAATGCTCAAGTTTGGAATCAAAAGCCAAAAGTACGGTATTTTAAATGCTCATTTCTAGCTCTATAAAAAAGCTCACCAACTACGTGTTTACTCTTATATTAGTAGCCAATATTATATTAATGAATTTATAAAACAATTTCCTTAATTCACATTTTTTTTAATTATAAATGTTAACAATTTAAGCTTTATTTTTAAATTAATAAGTGTCTCTAAACATAATAATTTTTCATCTGTAATAGGTATTTTAATGTAGTATTTGTTATAATATTCACTTAATTATATAACTGCATTAAAACATTGCATTTCAAAACATAAGGTCCTGTGCTAATATTAAATTTTTGATAGATAAATTATTAAAGAGCTGATTTTGATAACTATTTTATTAATTTATCTCATAAATTAATATCCAATCATCATTTGGAATGTTTGTTAAATAATTTTATAGAAATAAAAATTACGATACAGAAAGTGAATAGTCTGTGAGCTCACAGAGCATTTTTAAAATGTAAAAAAAATTATTGTCAGCAACAAGTGTCGGAGAAATTCCTAAATTAAAAACTTATTAAATTAAAGAATGTCTTATTTTATACCTTTCAACATATTTTTAATTTTTTTAAAATTTTAACACAAAAATTATTTTATTTTCCTTTTTTATAATTATCTTAAAGTCTCTCACTACATAAAACTCGATACTATATATAACATAAGTCTGGAAATTTTTTTAAGGAAATTTTTTTCTTTTATTTATTTCCTTTTTTGGAAATTTTGATGTTTCAAACATTAAATTTAAATAAATTTTGTCATAACTTTTTAATTCTAAAAATTCGGAAAGTGTTTTTAAACATAAGTAAACAGATATACATATATGTTTGGGTGTGTGCGCGTGTGTGAGTTTTGAGAATGAAAACATAAGAAAATCTTAAAGATTTGAATTATGAAAATCAAGGAAAAAATAATGCTTAAACGCATCATAATTTTTTTATACATGATATTTTAAAAAAAATATGAACTTAGTAATGAAATAATCATAAGAAAACTGATATATTTAATTCACAACGCTAAAACAAGGGCAAAATTTCAAAATTTTGAAATAAATAACTTTTAACTTTTTTTAACTATGTGACACATTATGAAACGAGCTATTAATTCAAAGATAGTTGACCGCATTTTTTACTCATGAAATATGAGATCAGTAATAAAATACGTTCTAATAAGAAAACTGATACTTTAAAGTTTAAAAAGTTGAGCAAGGAAGAAAATTAAACAAATAGTTACATAAATATAGTTTTGTTTTAGCTTAAGAATCATGCAATTACTGTAAAGATACCTAACCATGATGTTGATTATTAAATTTAAGATCAGTAATAAGCTAAGCTATAAGAAAATTTAGATGTAAATTTCCATAAAGTTGAAAAAGAGAGGAAAATTCTAATAAATATCAATATTTTTAAAAGCATTTTTAATTTTTTTGACACAAGTCACACTTTTGTAAAGTCACATTTTTTATATTATAATAAAATTAACACTTGACATTATGAATTGATAATAAACAGATTGCGCATTGTGAAATCTTTTTTCTAAACAAACAATTATGTGCACTGAAAGGAAAATTTTATGACTCCTCCAATAAATTTATTAAGTTTTGCAAATAGAAAAAATCCATTTGAGAAAAAAATTCTTCTACTTAAAAATTTACCAAAAAAGTTAAAATAAAAAATACCTTTAAACAATGAAACGTGAACCGATACTATTATTTTACGACCATACTTTATGAGCAATCATACGTGTCAACATATCATATATTCCCATTCTTTTTTGACATTTTGATTCAAAGAATTGCGCTAACCGATTAAATCAAATGATTTAAATAACCTAGAAACTGGAAAGAAAAGCGCCCATTTAAATTTTTAGCTTGTCCCGTCTCTACATATTTTTGTAACGGTTATTGCGGATACAGAAAAAGTATCGTGATTAATTACGCTTTCTATATGGACATTTAGACACAAATAGGGTTACTTCTATTTTAGAGTTCATTCGAATTGAAAAAATGCTTCTGACATTCTTTATATTTCGAATTTATAATGTGTGAAACCTGTTTCTCATATTTAATTATATTTCAGCTCGTAAACAAAATAAAGGCGCTCGAGTTTTGAAGAAAATTCCATTAAAAAAAAATTCTCCAATGAAACCATGTTAACATCTGTACCACCCAAAACGATTTAAATATATTTCTGCAAAAGCTAAGAAGGCAAGCGAATGAGTATAAAAACTTTTTCGAATTTTAATTATTTTTCGGGTCTGCATTAAAATGAGTAGCCATAAAAATATTCTCGCGCCAACTTTATTCCCCAGCGCCAGTTTGAAAACTGAAACAGACGAAGAAAAAGTAGTTTTTCACGTTTAAATGGGACCATAGTGAAGCCCTACCGGCCGACATTAGCATTTGTTATTTTTACGAAAAGTATGTCCCCCACCCTCTGCTTAGTTGTGTCGCTTGTTAACGCCCCCTTACAGCCACGATTTTATGCAAATCGTAAGAGCACTACCTGTCAGTACTACGTTGATATATAGTCAGCCGTTTGGGAACGGAAGGGACACCAAAGAAGTACTGTTCAATGGGTTGAGACCAGGGCAATATATGTCTTGTTAAGTTTTTAAGTTCGTCCAAGTTTTTCTGATGTAATAATCCACCTGGGACCGGTCGTTGCTAGCCATAAACGCTCTTGTTGGGGATAATGTTTGGAAAAAATGCTTTAATAATATTAGTCGTAAATTTTTAACAGATATAATTACGCGCTGCTTCAGGGAAAGTTATACAAGAACTGCAGTTTTGGGATGGTTACTTTTTTTATTTATATATAAAGTGGCGTTAAAGCAAGGAAGATGTTCTTTAACAATAAAAGTAACTTCTAATCGATGGGACTCTCTTCTATAATGTTGTTTTCCATTAAGTTAAACAGAAGAGGGTTTCTTTTTAAAACCCTATCCCTCCATCGTAAATTTTAATCTTAGGTGACTTTCAAAAAACTTATTTTTTTCCTTTGTATAAAATTAAATGTAAAAAGACTTGGTCTTAAAAGAACAAACATTCTCTAAATGGGGATTTTAATTTATGCTCCCGACAAAAAGTATATATTTAAAATTAGTAAACTCAATAATATTTCATATCATATTAATATTAACATAATTATTATTATTTATTATAATATAAATATAATAAAATATTAATATAATTGTAATATAAAGAAATAATAGATTTAAAAATTTAAGAAAATTGTATCTCAGTGACATGGATTAAATAAAAGCTAAATTATATATATATATATATATATATGCAGTCAACCCCGCTTAAATCAATGGCTCCAGCCAATATTATTCAATTAAGCTGGTTATTTCGATTAAAAGGGGAGTACATTATTCAATTTTAAATGCTTACTTTTTACGAAGTTCTACTTTTAAATGGTATCTAATGCATAGTATAGTGTTTTGTCTTATAAGTGAACTTAATCTTATGATAAGTAATCAATTATAATTTGAACTATCAGTGTGTCAGTATTATAAAATATAACTGCCATTTAAAGTTATATTAAAAAAATCTATGTTAATGAGAAAAATAATACAGGTACTGTAATATTATTTTGTTCCTTTCAAAAAAATCTGCGTTTTAAAGTCTGTTTTTATGCCCATTTAATTTGTCAATTTACCAAAATTGGATAAATTATTCAATTTTCCCTTTCTTTTTTTACTAATACTTTCATAAATTTGCGTATTTCTTTCAAATAATTTCTTTCTTTTTTTTTAATCCTTGAAATTTGAGAAATTCCAAATTAATTTGATATTTCAGCTTGGGATTCTTGACATTTATTTCTTCCAAAACTATTTTTTTTTCTTAAGATTTTAATTCTTAAACTCTACTCCTAACACCTGTTCAGAGCAACAAATGAGCAGGAAGTCGTTATTGAAGTGACCACCTATTATTTGTCAATATTATTAAATATAACTGCCATTTAAAGTTATATAAAAATAAATCTATGCTAATGAGAAAAATAATACAGGTACTGTAATATTATTTTGTTCCTTTCGAAAAAATCTATATTTTAAAGTCTGTTTTTAAACCCATTTAATTTGTCTATTTACCAAAATTGAATAAATTATTCGATTTTCCCTTTCTTTTTTTTTACTAATACTTTCATAAATTTGCGTATTTCTTTCAAATAATTTCAATTTTTTTTTTGTAATCCTTGAAATTTGAGAAACTCCAAATTAATTTGATATTTCAGTTTGGGATTTTTGAAATTTATTTCGTCCAAAACTATTTTTTTTCTTTCTTAAGATTTTAATTCTTCAACTCTACTCCTAACACCTTTTCAGAGCAACAAATGAACAGAAAGTCGATATTGAAGTGACCACCTATTGTACTCTTATCTTCTTAGCTGAAAATTTAATGCTAGCTGGTGAAACATTCCTTAAAAATAAACAGATTTTTTTCCATTTCAGTACCTCTTCCTTATGTAATTAAGCGAGGACTGGAAACAAATATGTATTTACATGAAGAAATTTAACATTAGCTTCATATGAAAATGATTTGGTTCCAATAAATTTTATTGTTATAAGCGGGTTATTCAAATATCCGATATGCAATTAAGTCGGAAAGAATATATATATATATATATTGATGAATGCAAACAAAACTTATAGTATAATTTAGAGATTTTTTTTCCTACGCGCCAAAATCCCGATATTGGAGAAAAGGTAATATTAATTTCAAGGGACCCAAACTTTCGACCCCTCTTCCGACTAAAATATTGAGGCTATATTTTCTTGCTACCACCATAATTTGCGAATTAAAAATATGAATTTGTCCAAAAAAAGGTCGTTTTTTGTGCCTGAATTTGTCTATAGCACCTTTGCAAATTAATAAGCATATTTATTTACGAACAACCAGTAAGATTGCATCGTAAAATTTGATCATTAAGTTAAAAAATATTCCTATACCACCGTAAAATTTTATTACTTTTTACTTGAAATTATTATTTTCAAGGAATCTGTAAAATTGTATTAATACTTCAAAATTCATTGATTTTATAAAGTTGTATTATTTCTTCAAAATATTATTTATTGATTTCTTCAAAAATAATTTTTTCGTATTAATATGTTTGTTTCAAAATGAAATACATCTCATTACTTTTAATGGATGCAGCAATAGAATATAGGGTTTCAAATCATTTAAAAATTGCGCTATTATGCTAGTAATTAGATCCGTTACTTATTTATGCCTCCTTGCAGACCCTAATATACTTCAGGAATTATTGATTTGCAGAAAAATAGAATAAAAGAAAGACATTGAGATTATTATAAGCTTTTCACATGGAATTTAAAGTTGACGCTCAATATAACGACCCTTGTGATCTAAGAAAAAACGGACGTTTCAAGTTGAGCTCACTATAAGTGAGAGTATGAAAAAAATAAAAATATTTACTCATAACTAATTAAAAAAATCATGCAATATATGAAAGTGAATTAGGAAACTGACAAACCAATAACGCCTTATGTTAAACCCAAACATTTGGCAAACACAATTTTCATTAAAAAAAAACTATGTATAAGGAACTGCTTTCATTTAATAGAAATGTTAAATGATCAAAAGAATAATGATTTAAATAATATCTTTGAAACTTCTGCTAATTAAATTGCTAAAATAGCTAATTAATAGCTAATAAAATATTATAAATAATATCTAATAAAAATTAAATAGCTAATTTTTTTATGGAAAAATTTTCTTTGAAAGCGTAAAATTGAGCTTTTGAAGTGATTTTCTTGAAAATAAAAAAAATTTAATCAATTAAATTTTCTTCTGAGAAAAATGTTTATCAAAACTACCAATCTACTAAAACTACTGATTGTAAATTTTCCGAGTTTCTGGCTCTATGGGAACATCAAAATAAAAACCACCAAATGAATGGTTTAAAAACCGTATATTTTTTTAAACAGAAATGACATTACCATACAGTAGAGTAATTTTACCAGAACTTCCGTGTGGTCATTATATAGTAATCGAACGTTTAAATCTGTATTTAAATATTTTTGCAGCAATAGAACCGAAGTCGATTGGTAGGTTACTGTATTAGAGGGTCGTTGTAATAACGTCGATAAAATATTATTGTAAAATATTTTAAATCAATTTCGCTAATTTAAGAATATGCGAAGTACTCAGAAAAAGTATATAAATGATCAAATTATTGTCATTTAAAACATAATTAAAAATGACTATATTTCTTAAAGACTTTATTATAATTTTGATCCTAAAGCCCCTTAACGCACATTAAATGTCTGGAAAATGTGGCTTCGTTGAAACGGTTTCCTAATTATAAAGCTCCACACACATGACCTTATTTTAAGACTACTCTGTATAATGAAACATACTGCAGATAGTAAGTTAAACCAGGGGTACATTCGTACTGCATATGAAGTTAAAAGGTTTGTGCATTATACAGAATTTTTGAAAATTTACATCTGTTTACAAAATTTTATTTTTCGCTAAGCGCCTTCATTTGTAGATTAATGAGGACTAAGAATGACTTATTTATTCAATTCAGAACTCCTTATGCATTGTACGCATGTAATGTTTATTATGTAACAGCTCTGTTAATAAAGTGTTTTGCTAAGTTAATAAAAAAAATTTTAATGATGCAGACAGGAAAATATATTTTAAGTGCATTGTAAGGAAAAATCTTAGTAACTAATCATAAAAGTTGAATTCACTCTTGTATTTTTTTAACACAAATTAATTGTTGTTGGATTTGTTTACAGAGTTATATTGCGCAACATATCCGGGTCTGGTGAAAATTCATATTGGGCATCTATTTTTACTCCTACATTCCAGCAAGGCAAGTTAATATTTTATCTGAAATATTGAAAAATGCCCATTGATTAAGCCCCTTCAAGGTTGATGAAAAAGATACCATATAGAGCGAATAAAAAAAGAAAAGGAAAATAGAAAGAAAATTAATTTTATTTTACAGGACCGAATTATAACTGAATTTATTACGTAAACAGGAATTTATAAAAGAAAGTTAGCGTATTAATGTAATACTCCAGTCATGCTTATTTTAAAAAAATGCTTACCCTAATCGATGCGTTTAAAAAATACTAAATGTAAGTGATACGATGCAGCCAGAAAACTATATAGATAAAATTATAAACTTACTAAAAGCCACGATTTAGTGCCAATAAGGAGATATGGAGTTGTAACCCTAGAAACTTAAAGCCGTCAACCGTATTTGAACATAAGGGTTTTTTTTTTCCACGAAAAGAAACGTGCAGTTTGAAAAACATCCACGGTTCGTTGATATTCAATTCATCTGATAATAATACATTTTTTTCTTAATAGCAACACAGTAACGAGACAATAAAAAATCAAAGAAAAGAGAACTTTACAAAGAAAGCTTAAGAATTTAGCATTTATTCAGTTTTATAAACTGCGCACATTCGCTGCAAGTATATAGAACTCATATTATAAGATAAAAATACAGAGAAAACAATTAAAGAAGTAAATAAAAGAAGAAAAAAAAGAAGAGAAAAAAAATTTATGAAGAAAAATTAACATTTTTAAAATGTGAAGGGAAAAAAAATTTGAAATTAAATCTTTCTAAGCACTTGAGAATTAAGCCATCATTTTGCTTTATTTCTTAAAAAAAATTTAAAAAAAATTAAAAAAAAACATCTGTCAAAGTCAACAATATGTATCCTTTTCTCACTGACAGAATATCATTCTATTACACCAGTTAATCAATACATTGTTTAATTTTTTCAAACCATAAAAAGTCCATAAAAATACTGCGAGAAACGTCTTAAACAAATTCAAAATTTACCATGTAAATATGATAATTTGGATGTACATCCCTAAACAGGGCAGCACAGGAATTCATAAAAGCAAATCTTGTCATATATTTTTTACTATTGAGTAATTAATTAATCATTAACATCAATTATCTGTTTAAACATTTCCTGGAATTCCAGATAAAAATGCAAGGAATTTTGAATATCATTCCTATAGAGAGAAAAAAGTCTTTGGAATTTAATGGTTTTATACTTCCTGATGAGCAGATTTTTCTATTTTTCTCTCAATTAGTTTTAATTCTAGTAGCTTATTTATTTATTTGTTTAATTTTTTACAATCGATCATTTGAATTGTAAAGAGTGATTACTTCATTTCGAAAGTAAGCTTAATTTTTCTAGAATTTTTACTGCTATATAAGTCACAAGAAAAAAAAAATTTTTGCGAACTTAAGTTTTCATTTTGAAATAATTCTTAAATCACATATAGCCTATCATCTTACATCATTCATAAAAGTAGGACTATTTGGAATTGTGCTACTTTTATGGATTCCAATCAATCAATGATTTTAAACGTTAAGAATTGAAATGAATTATTATTTTGAAGTAAATAAAATAAAAGGTCGTCTTACTTTTCTTAAATTTCGTAAACTATTGCTAACTAAATAATAATATGAAAATTTGCCACAAAATTATCAAAGTAACTATAAGTTAATGAAAATTAATTTTTATTTCAGAAATTGCAATCATATTTGTTTAAAACTCATTGCAATATATTCTTAAATACTCTTTTCAATTTACGTGCAAACAATAACCATGCTTCTACAATGTATAACAAAATAACTACTTATATTCAAAACAATTATTCATATTTAAAAAAAGAGCTATTTATTTTATTTTCTATTGTATTTTTTAATCCTAATACTTTTAAGGAACTGAAAATTATTTATTTTCCTGGATTTATTTCTGCATTTGCTCCATGGGACTAAACAATGAAGTTGAATTCAAGTTTTGTATACATCCGTAAGAATTCGGAGTAAGTAATAATTAAAAAAAAGAAAACTTTATAATTCATTTTCAGCTCTACAGTTTAAAGAGAGAGATAATACATTTTATGTGAGTACAATAATAAGTCAATCAAAAAATGAAAAAATGGAAAAAGGACAGATTTAAATTAATAATAATAAAATTTGTCATAATTGAACATATCATGTAAAAATTATTAAAACGTATTAAAATTTTCAAAGTACTCTTAATTTTTTTTTTTCTTTTTGCATTTAAAAATTTGATTAATCGTGTAAAAATTCCTTAATTTTTTTACAATATACTCCTTAAAAGTTAGAAAATTGTAACAAAAACTTCTAGTTACTCTGACTACATCGAAAAATGTATTTTAAAAAAATTGCTATATTAGAGAGAGAAATTCTTTAAAAAAAGCTGATTGTATAAGTAGCATAAAGATCTATAATGTTTAAAAAAACAATACAAAAACTATAAATATCATAAATAAGTTTAAATGCTTTTAAAATAAAAGTGTTTGAAAGAATAATTTCTTTTACTTGCCTTTACTCTTTCTATAAATGTAAGCAGAAAAGTTTAACAGTAAGTAAATAAAGCAGCAAAATTTGAATAAAATATCTTTTCACGCAAATTATGTAAGAAAATTACTATTAAAAGAAAATTAAAAAAGTTTTAGAATTAAAAGATATTTCAGAAAACTACTGGTTTGAAAGAAATTAAGTAAATCTATGTAAGAAGTAGCACAGAAATTATGAAGCAATTTAAATTCATTGGTATGTAAAAACAAGGCAATATGGCATAACTATTTTTTTAAGTTTTAACTTTTTTTAAAAATAATTTCAAAAAAAGTACGCTTTTTAGTTAAAATATATCATGAAGAAAAATAATACTGTAGTTGCTGTTGTTGTCTTACGCCACTTGCTAATAAATGCGCTAGCAAGCGTATAAGTTACTATTAAATGTAGATGATGAAAAATAACTAAAAAAATTTTAATAAAGAATTAAAAAAAATTAACGAAACACAGAGTATTAAACTTTTTAAAAGGACAATATAAACAATTTGATTTGTTTAAATTGATTCATATATGTTTAAAAAATAAAAATTGAGTAACTGTTCCTTTAATTTAATTTTCATAATTTAATTTCTATAATTTAATGCAATCACAAAACTTTATTATTAAAAATACTAATTTTAAAAAAGGCATGTTTCGTTAAGCATTGGAATGGAAGACAATAACTATTGAATGTAAAAATAAATAAAAAAAATTAAAAAAATAGATAAATAGTTTTGAAAAATAGCTAAGGGAGCACTAAAATAATTCAAATCTTTTTAGAAACAGCCTAAGGAATTTAAACGTTTTAAATCAAGTTATTTAAAATAAAATAAGAAGCATCATTGAATAACTATTCCTATAATATGATTTTTTTAATGCCATCTGAAACCTTTATCATTGAACAAATTAATTTTTTTAAAAAAATATTGTGTTTCATAAATGCTTTAGAAAGAAAAATACTTTTGAATGCATAAAATAGAGAATAAAAAAATTATGAAAATAGTTTTTAAAAAATTATGACAGCAACAGAACAGAGAGCATTTAAAAGAAACAATTAAACAAATGAAACGTTTCACTCGCATTTAAAAACGAAGCATTATGGAGTAACTAGTCCTATAAGTTTGTTATATTTAAAACGCTATCAGAAAACTTTATTATTTAACATTTTTTTTATTAAAAAAATCTATTTTTCGTAAAATGTCTTAGAAATAAAATTACTATCAAATGCCTGTTTTTTTTTCCTTCATTGAGCAGATGGAAACACAGCTGTATTGTACAACCAGATTGCGGAGATAAAAAAGAGAGAGAGAGAGATTGTTTTGGGGAAGGGATACAAGTTGAAAAAAATACCCCTAATTCGCTGCCATTGAACCCTAACCCTAGTATTAATCGGAACCTAAACTAAATAGTCCAGTCAACTCCCCTCTTGACTATCAAACATTTACCTCCTCTTTCACTTTCGGTCATTGCCTTCCATGAATTCTAACTCACAAGTTGTGGGATGCCCGGAAATACAAACACTATTACAATAAAGGGCAAAGCCCCCGAAACATGCTATTCGGTATGTAGGAATTTGTTGTTTTTTTTTTTTTTAATTTTAATTTTTATTTTATATGCAATAGCCTTTTTTTAATTACTTACTTATTTTCGTATTTCATATCGTAATTTTGTACATTTTTTCCAACAGATATTACACAAAATGGTTTCATGAAAATTTAAGATTTTAAATTATATTGAATAATTATATTGAATAATTTTAATTGTTCTCAGTTTAAGCTTCTTAATTAACTGATTAATTAATTGTAATAATCTTTTTGATACAATGAATTGCTACAATTTCAGTTAAAAAATAATAAATGAATTGTTTCATAAAAATTTAAGATTTTAAATTATATTGAATAATTTTAATTGTTCTTAGTTTAAGCTTCTTAATTAACTTATTAATTAATTGTAATAATCTTTTCATACATACATAAATTGCTACAATTTCAGTTTAAAAATGATAAATGAATTATGGTGATTCTATCATGGAATAAATTTTAATTAATTTTTCTAGGATTTAGTATTTTAGTTCTTGCAGTCAAGTAAAAATTTACATTCATTGGTATACTTTTTAGAACTGAATATTTAAGTTTTAACTAAAGACAAAAATATATTTCAATACTTTTATTTTATTTATTGTTTCTTCGCAGTAATCGTCCATGAATATATTTATTACTTTTAATATTTCTTAATTTGAAAATATTCAAAGAAATTAACTATGGTAATAAGGAGATAGCTTTTAGTTAATGATTCTATTATTTGATATGCTGATTTGTTAGTACTGTCGTGTATCGATATTTATCTCCATAGGATTTAATTTAAAAATTTTACTGGCTTATTTCGCATTGATTTATATGCAGAGGCATGCTCTCAGTTAAATTTGATAAACAACAACACACATGTAATAATAAGAATTTAAGCTTCTGTTATATTCTGCGATTATATTCTGCGATTATATTCTGCCAAAAAAGAGATTTTTCTAACTCTGCATTATATCAACGAGTTCTATTCAATTATAATTTAATTTATCGATTGCATGAGCAGATATTATTTACATATTGCACATTAGGGTACGAGGACAAAAAAGTTTGGAGATCATCGTAATAAGAAGATATTTTTCAATTATTTTTAACTATATGTCCTCTGTATTTATCGTCATAAAATTTCAATGTTTTTAAAATTTAAATGATCATATTATTTATGTTTATAAATTTCTAGGTAGAATTGAAATTGAGGCCGAGATAGCCTGGTTGGTAGGGCGCTGGGCTCACGTTCGTAAGAACGGGAGGTCAAATCCAGCCGGCCGAAGACTCCCGTGTAGTAAATTGTGATTGGTGCACGTTAAATCTGTCGGGTCACAAAATTCTCCATGTTCCCATAACAAATTATGTACCTCTGGGGGTACTGAGTTGGAGATTGATCGTTCTCTGTTTCAGGTCAAAATTGCTATCTGTGGATGAATGAATGGATGTATGAATGAGTTCACCCTATAAACAGGTGAGTTCACCCTATAAACAGAAGTCGAAATTTTTGCCATAGATGGCGCCTCTGGAAAACAGGAACAATCGTACCCTTTGCCTTAATGGCCTAAGACAACAACAGCAACAGAATTGTAATTACTTTGGACAATAAGATTGAATAAGTAAACTTGATATCATGCTATGATTTCCTTCTATTCTTTGTTATAAGCAATGATCGATCTGTATAATCACAGCTTTAATTTATAATAAGAAGCAACAATTATTCTAATTAATAATCAATAATTGACCTATAGTCATTGCAATATGCAGTAATAAAATTTTATGTAATTCAATATGTTAAAATTTACCTCCAATTATTATAATGTATATGAATTGACCTCCACTCATTTACCAACTTACCTCGATTTATTATAGAGCAAATACAGAACCTCAATAATCCTTATATCCATTTTCAAATACTCAAACCTGTCCTTTTAGTCAGATAAAATATTGCACCAAAAAGTACCATTACAGGGGACAATAGTTTTTAAATATCATTCAAATTTCAATTAAGGATACAATATAAATACAAAGACTTTTTATTTACACATTCAAATGCAACATATAATATAATATTTTCTACAGGAATTATGTAAGTTGGAGTATTTTATATGATAATTTAAATGCTAATTAGAATTTTTAAAAAAGAGGGGGGGGATATTGTAAAAAAAGTTCGTGACACAGTTTGATTTTTCTTTATTTCAGGACGCTAAATATTTTCATGCGTAGATAAATATGAAGAAAAATTAATGACGCTATCTTTTTACTCATTTTTGACCTAAAATAAAATGCCAAAAACTGAATTTGAATTGGTTTTTATTTGAAATTATGTTGTTTAAAATTAGTTCTATATTTTTATCATGAGTTATAAAAATTAGTATTTTAACAAGGAAATAAACAAATAAAATATAGTAATTCCTCTACATCCTTCAGGTGATATTTAACATTTAAGAAACAAATTGCAACAATCAATGTAAAGATTACTATTTGACACGTTATTGAGCTAAATTTTTATTTAGTAATTATACTTTTAAAATTATCAATGAAAAAGAAATCAATAGATTGAAAAATAGTATAACTATATTTTTAATGAGTTTTGAATTTGAAATAATTTTCAAATTAGAAATTGATTTAAAATGTTTTCCTTTCTAAATGTAACTTAGCACCTGATAATATTTCCATACTCTTAATAAATTTTTTAAAATGGTAGGATTTTACTTCAAATATTAGTAAACAATTAAATAAACAGTTATTAAATAGTTCCATTATGAATACAGAATGAAAGCATTTTTATTAAAATAATTATAATATTTAAATTATGCATGCACCTGAAAAATAGAAATGTAAATATTTTCGCAAGTATATGTAGTGTAATGCAAATAACAACGATCAAGTAATCAGAAAGAAAGTAAACCAGTTACGATTTATTCCAAAAGTGCTACGGAACGCCCTCTATCGGAAAAAATAATCTTTCATCAGATTTAGTGCATTCTTTACCGACATTTACGTCGGCGTATTATAAAACAACATGATGAAAATAAAACTTACCTGAACAATGTTTAAACTACCTGTATCAAACAATAAAAATTGAACAAGTTTGATGTTTACTTCGTTAAAAATTGTTTTAGAAATATCAAATCGTAGATACATTCACGTTAATATATATAATTCAATATTATAGGGAGGCGGAGTACCTTTGCACAATGATTTGGAAAAATTCATATTTTAAATTTAAGATGTGTATATTAAGCATTGAATACTTATAGTCTTAAAACTATATCTGAAGGCAGAATTAAAAAAAGTTAGAAAGTTTTTTTGTTCATGTACATGCGTGCTGCCTGTACACTCTATTTTTCTAGATGTTTAATGATACCTCAGCTTTTTTGCTAAAAGATGTTCCATTCTATACATTTTAGTTCTATCCCCAACAATTCTAAAACATGTAATTGTACAAATAAATTTTGTATACTAATTAAAAACTGAAGCTTTAAGCAAATAATTTTAAGGGTAATAAGGATAATTCATTTTAGTTTTAAAGATACATTAAGTAATAGTTAGTAAATGTAATTTTAGTTTTATGCCTGTCTTACAACTTATTTTACTCGTAGCAATTTAAAGTTAAAACAATGCTTATGCTTTCAGACTGCTGCATTCAAGAAAATAGCTGAACTCGATTCAGTTTAAAGCTTTCGATGAACAATTACGTTCTCACAACTTAATCTAGACAATATCATTAATTTCTAAGATAAAAATACTAAAAAGGTGTACTTTTAAAGTATCTGATCATGAAAAACCATTCAACGCTATTTTCCCACTATTATAGAAAATATTTTATCTTAATGCAAGGAAAAAAACTTGTGCTTTTTTAAAAAAATAATATCAATACATAACTATACCAATACATAAATTATGTTATTGAAGACTTTAATAACATAACAAAAACATAAACATGCTTATTACACAATGCAACAAAGCTTAATTTGATGTAAGGAATTTTAAGCTAAAACGAATGCATTAATTTAACAAAAATAATCAATACTTAAATTTGTAAGAAAATAGAAATGCTAAAAGTTGAACCAGTTTCCTAGAAATAAAAATTTTCAAAATAATTTTGAATAGCTATAAAAATTTGAGCAATACTATATTTTTGGCACCACGCCAACAATGCATAATTCAATGTATAAAATAATAAACGAGAACATTAATTTAACAAAAATAATACATTTCAAATGTATAAGAAATTTGAAATGCTAGAAATCGAACTAGTTTTATTTAAATAATAATGTTTTGAATAATTTTAAATAACTATAAAAATTTAGTAATACTAAATCTCTGGGACCTCGCCAACAATGCATAGTTCAATGCATGAAATAACATACGATTATATTAATTTTTACAAATTTAACAAATATTTAAATTTATAAGAAATTTGAAATGCTAAAAGTTGAACTAGTTTTTGACACTACACCAACAATGCGTAATTATGTCAATTACAAAACTGGCAGTTTTTGTAGTGTGGCACTGACGAAATTTTCAGATACTATTTAAATATTCCTTACTTCATTTCTTAAAGGTCAAATGAAACTGCAAATACCTCTCTTATTTTTTCTGAGTGAACTCAGCAAGAAAAATATTTTAGGGAGCTGTAAATATATATATATATATAAACTTAGAGCCAACATTTCAGGAAAAAATAAGCCTAGAAACAGTAGTATTACCAATGTATTATTTATAGTTAAGATGCAGAGGATATTTTGTAACTGAAAAGCAAGTTATGTAGACTATTGCATATTTTACTAGCATAAAATTTTCCATTTGCAACAGTATAATATATAATATTTTTTCTTAAACTCAATGTAGTATAAGTTTGAAAACAGGAGTGCACAGTAGCAGGGAGATTGTGACAACTCAAAAATCCTGAAAATTTCTACAATAAAATCATTAATTACGTNTTATTATCCCCCCCCCTTTTTTCATATGTCTATAATTTTTCTTTGTTTTATTCTTCATTTTGAACTTATATATATATATAGGATGGAGAAATCTTGAGAATTGTAACAAAAAGTTTTTTAAAAAAAATTATATCTAATCCATTTGCTTTAAAAAGAATAGTTCCTAGACCGATGGGCATTCCTAAAATATTTTTTTTTATCCATGGAAATACGCTTTCTTTATTTCAGACGTGAATAATTCGGAATTTTCGATTGCTCAAAATATTTAATACTTGAAACTAATGGATAATTTGAAATGTAAGGTCATTTGAAATATAAGATAATTCAAAATATTGGATAATTTAAAACGTAGGAAAATTCCAAATATTGGTTACTTTGAAGTGGCCTTAGTTCTCTAGAAATTCCAATTTATGACAATGTTAAAATTTATACTATTGTTAAAATTTAATCTACGTTTCAAAATTTTCCCCACGATTGATTCGGAGTTTGATCCTAAGTAAATCAGAAAGTTCTACTCCTTTTTTAAACTTTTTAAAATCTTTATACTTGATATACTTGAATCAATATACTTGATTTTAAAATTAAAGATTTTTTAAAAAAAAGAAAAGTTAAGCAAATGATTATCACAGAATTTTAAAATAGTATTAAACCACGTGTATAGAAATAAAGTGCACAGATGAAGGATTTTGGGAACTATAATGATAAACTACACAAAAAGTGACAATTATACTGATCTCAGTACTCTAAAGATTTAAAAGAATTCGTATCATTCTAGATATATAATTTTTATGTAAGTTCTAGATGTGTAACTTTTCAGTATTTTGCTCAGACACTCGAAAAAGTACTAATTAATGGAATTACCATGGCAACATAGTTTTTTGAAGAAATTACAGATATAATAATAATGTTTAATAAAAATAATATTTTTTAAAAAAATAATGTTTAAAAAAATGCTCTTAAAGTTTGTGATGACATACTTTTTGGTAGAATTAACTCTTACATTTCCATACTCTTTGTATATTTAATCGCAAACAAATATGAAAATATTTTTACCATTTGTCATAATGCTTTATAATTGTCCCCACTTAATTTAAATGTTTATTAAAACTTAAAATTTAAAATAATTATGATATATGAAGGAAAAAAGTATGAATTTAAATATGTAGGATTAATCTTTCAATTTTTTAAATCACATTATTCAAAAGTTTGATCCGCAGTCTTCGAATTAAACGCAAAATCTTCTTTAAAGCGAAAAAAAATGCTTTTAAATAATACAGCTTTATGGTTGAAAACATGTAAAACATAAAAACCATCTTAAGAAATCGTAAAAATTTGAAATATGTAGTATTATAACACTTCGTCTACGGATCATTTACGAGGAAAAATAATATCATATATTGACCAATACAAAAGTTGAAGTTTTTTTAAATTCTGATTGTTTAGATGTTGGAACATTTACAGTTTTACATGAATTAAGAAACTTCACATTGCAAAGAGCTAATACTTATGAAATTTGTTTCAAGTCCAAGTTTTACATTGGACTTATGACAAAACTGATATTGAAAATTAAGTACACAACAATCATTATATACTCATTTGGGTTTTAATAATAATATAACTGATCACAAATTTTTTAGTTATTACTATGATACCTACATTAAAAATACCGTTTTACTAGCTAATTCATTTATAGTTGTTTCAACTTAATTTTATATTTTAAATTTCTAATTTCTAACTAAATTTCCTAAGTAATAAAATGATAAATGAATGAAATTTTTATAACGAATTACCAATAAACAAATGTATAAAAAAACAATAACAGATGCATAAAAAGTTTCATTACTTTTATTAATATATATATATA
>NC_092214.1:16319895-16366355 GCF_043381705.1 Parasteatoda tepidariorum | reverse complement strand
ATATATATGAAATATATATATTGTATATATATATATTGACACTGTCATTACTACTTTAAACCAAAATTTTAACTTTAAATTTTTAAGTGTTTTGAAGAAAATTTTGATAAAAGTGAATGAAAATTCACTTACTATGAAGTGGTTCTGCATAGCTATACAGAATTATACCTCAGATTGTTCAAATTATACCTCAGGGGATTGTATTTTGCGAATGAATTACATATCCTCAAGTAAGTGAAGGCTTTAATTTCCTCAATTTGACAATAAGAACATTTTCTAGTAAGCAGTTTTATCAAAAACGTGGAACATTTCGTAAAACCATTCTGACAGAGTGGAATTTCATTGTTGGCTACTTGTTATGTGGCTTGCACGGCTACAGAAGCCTGAAGGGATAGAAGACGAAAATAACACGAAAAAGTCCATTATATGTCACCTCATAAATATATCCCAAGCCATAAAATAAATATTTAAGAGTCAAAATTTGAAAGAATATGGCCTTTTCTATTTTCCATTTTCCACAAAAGAAAAAATTGGCAATTACAGGCTCACAAATTGTAAGTGAAGATTTTGGATAAAATAAACAGGCGCAATTAAATCATTCTATGCTTCTAACATTGTACGCAAATATTTAATTAGTTTCTGGGTGCAATTTATTTTAAACTAACAAATTTTAAAAAATAGTTTTATAATGTTAGTTTCCTTCCAATTGCCATTTAAAATCAAATCGTGCATCTGATTAATCAAGTACTGTCGATTAAAAAATAGATACATAAACATTTAGAATTGTATTGAAATATGCATTTTTTTCACAAAGCATAACCTGCTACGATAAATATACGGAAATCAACAAACCTACATTAATATTAAAGTTCTTCCTAAAATTTTAAATTAACTGTATTATTTCTAGCGTTCTAAACAAACATGTTTTAAACGTTTCAATTAAATTTTAAGTTTAATATTAAGTTTTGAACAAGTGCAGGCATCTTTATATAGCGATCATGGAAAACTACATAAAATGATCAATCATGTTAAAAAATATTTGCACTAAGTGTTTTTTTGAATTATAATAAAAGCATTATATAAAATTTAATTTGCAAAACTTTAAAAGCAAGTACAAAAGCTTCTTTTTTATCTTTCTCAATAATTTTACAATTTTAATGCTTTTCCCATTTTTAAATATTAAACTAAGATAATGAAATATGATTTTAATCAAAATATTACTTTGGTATACAAGTTATAGGTTTAGAATAAATTCGCGAAATTTTTGCTACTTTTATTGACATTTAGAATTTACTTATAACTAAATATTTTAACTATACTATATAACATAAAAATTATGATGCAATCATAATTCTACTAGATATATTTTCTCATTCACTACTTCTTTTAAAGTTATGAAAGAATTTACTTTTTTTAAATATTTTTTTAAAAAAGCTAATTTATTTGAAAAGAACAAATATATTTTTTTTTACTTTTCATTATTAATAAACGAAAATCATCGATACTTTCTTTGTGCGAAATAAATCCAATTTTTAAAACTTTTTATTCTTCATTTAGAATAAAGGTTTGTCGCAAAGACGAAGCGAAGTTGGAGGTAAAATTAAAAAGAAACTTTTAACGCACAGTAGAACTTTTTCTTAAGACAATATTATTACAAATCCTTGATAGACACCGTGATGTATTTTCTTTACCCAACTTAAATATTTGTTCATAACTTTAACAAAAGGGATGAAGAATTTTTTAATAAAATCCCTTACAGTTTTTGGAAAAATAAATGCTCTATTGTTAAAATATTCCAAAAGACGGGAGCAAAACGCACGTAAAAACTACGCTTTATATTCGAAGGAAAGTAATTATTTTTCACCCATTTTAAAAAGTTTTAAAATCAGTTTATGCACTGTACACATTCTAAAATTTCACTTTTCTGACCTAGAACTTTTTGAATAAAATTTGTACGCATTCTAGTAATAATTTGAAAATAATTTATTTATATCAAAAACTATCTATGTGTAACTTTACCAAAATAATTATATTTAATTGTGTGCAGTCAGTTCTAATAATTTTAGTAATTTTAGTTTTAAATTTAATGTCCAACTTTTTTTCTGCAAGGAGATTAACGAAAATACCTAATTCAACTTTTTTGTAAAATTACTGACATTTAAAAAAAATGCTTCAAAAATTATGGATGACGTAAAATTAATACTCAATTTTTCCTTAGACCAACAGCTATATGATTTTCATATATTATTAATCAAAAGATGAAAAGTGGGCAACCCAAATATAGTTTTTAATGCTTTTCCTTAGATGGACTAGTATAATCATGACGATTACCATGAAGTGGTTCTCTCTTAGACCATCATATTTTTTGATGGTAACCAACATAAGTGACCATCATCCCAAGGTAGGAATTTGGACTACTTTATTAAATTTCAACATTAGAATAAGAGCTTGCTATGAAGGTTTATTCATGTTGGATATATATATATATATATATATATATGAAACATCCTTTTGTCTAAAATGTTAATACATAAATATGGTTTCACTCATATTTATTAAGTTGTATAAGAAAGTATGTTTGATTTCTTGTCACTCAATGTGCAATAACTCAGCAGCTGCAAATAAGGCTAATACCTGTTTTGTTACTATTCTGAAGAGTTTCATATATCTTTTGGAAAGTTGGGTTGAAAACAATTTTCAAAAAACCGTCAATGGAGATTAAAAGTTAATAAAAGAAGATCACTGCAATTAAAAGTAAGTATTAATTTTTTTATAAAGAAGTAAAACGTTTTATAAGTATAATATTTATTGTTCTGAAAATGATACATATATGATGCTAAAATATTTCATAAAAATAAGAGCTTATTTAGCACTAAGTACAAGTAATATCTTTCTTCAGTATCAAATTTCACGAGTAATTCAAACGATATATTTAAAGTCATAAATCTATTGTTACACATACATATATGATCTCATTACAAAGACAGCATAAGTCGAAAATCTAAACTTTTACTGAAAAACAGATAACTTATTGTGGCTAAAATACATTTAATGATATATTAGAGGAAACTAATAGTGAACTTTATTTAATTTCTTGTTAAAAGAAATTTATTTAGGAAAAATAACTGCATTTTCTCACCGGAGTAAAAATGTAGTAAACTGAACTCAAAATAAACATATACTGTAAACGAGAAAAAAAATTGAAACTCGAAGCAGAAAAAAATACTTTTTATGCCCTAGAAAAACTAAATGGATGAAAATATGAGGATACATTGAAAAAAAAATAAAAAGTTTGTTGTTATATTTAATAAATTAACAATTCGCATATTTAATAATTATAGAAAACAACGTAAAAAAGAATTTTATTATAAGAAAGAATTTTTCTCATAATAAATTATTTGCCGGGAAATTTTATTTCAGCCTCTCTGCTTACAAACGTAATTCATCAGAATGTTATTTGACTTACTATTCCCAGTTTGCTATCAATATATAACATTGATTAACGAAATTTTTTTCTCCACCATAACACAAACAAACACATTTCTTACAAGCTAATATTTACTTATATTTACAAGCGTGTTTCTGTGTTGTTAGGCAACGCGTTTATCCCAAGAGCGTAACACGCTTAGAAAATTTCAAACTGCTTGGATCTAAATAAACATTTTATTATTATTTTTTACTAATGAAAAAATTGCCTAGGAGTGAGTAATCCTGAACTCGACAAACGTACTTTTTGCGTGAAGTATTAAAATTATTTGCTTAAAGTTTCGCATTTTTAATTTTATCTAAGCTCTATTTTTTAATATTTCGTATGATTATATTTAAAGTCCAATTAGTCCTGTGATATTCAGCTCCGTAAAAAATTTCAGATCAAAATACTATAAAAAGTATAATTACTCAAGATTCTGGTACCGTAAAATCCCTTTTTATCGGAACATGTTACAGAACAAAACAAAAATCTGATACACTACAATTTTAACCGTAATAATTACAGTAATGATTACCGAAACAGTAATAATTACCGTTCTAAATCAGTTTAATCAAATAAATGTTACTGTATGATATTTTACGGTAAAAATGGATTTTTTTTTGCAGTGTATATAAAAAAAATAATTTTAATGGTGATTTGCTATACGAATTCACGATAGGTTATATCGTGAATTCTAAAAACACTATTTTCTAGCAGTGGCCATTGCAAGCTCTTCTTCAAAAAAAAATCCAACTATTATAATGATTTGATTAGTACAGAAGGTCACTAATAACAGCATTATTTTTAAAATTAAATGTTCTGTACATTCATAAAATTAAAATTCCGCTCCATCTATTAATTTCAACACCACCCACAGCACTGCAGCACCACTTAATTTTAATTGAAAGCTAAAACTAACATAATTCTCTATTAATTTAAATCTGTTTTTTGCAATTTAAACTAATACAGAAATTTAAAAAATTAAGATTAACTAAGCATTTATCCCATAAGGACAATTTCTGATTGAAACGCTATTCTTCTGCAAAAGTTCTAAAGCAAATTAAATGAAACATTATCTTCTGCGAGTTATTTCCCCAAAATGCAATCATAAGTTCTATGATATATTCCTCTATCATTACTACGCTGTAGTTCTAACAATATTCAAACAATATCTATCATTTCCAGCTTCCGATTCAAGCTCAAAAACTTATCTTATAAGTTTTTTTTTTTTTTTTTTTTTTTTTTTTTTTTTTTTTTTTTTTTTTTTTTTTTTNTTTTTAATGATAGGGAGGGAAAATGACTGAGGGAAACTCCCACGATTAGCCCTGTGGCAAGTGGATTCTAACCCATTATCCGTCTAACACTGAGGATATTTTACATCAGCATAGTGGTCAGTGCGATCCGGGAGCAGAATTCGCATCAACCAGCCACCCCCGGGATTCGAACCTGGGTCACCTCATTGGGAGGCGAACCCTCGATACCCTGAGCCACCACAGCTCAGTAAAATGCCATTAGGAAAACTGAATACCGCTGCTTGTTACGTTAGACATTTAAATACAAATCGCCTGTTTTACATTGTAGCAAATTTAGAATCACTCTGTAAAATAAACAGCATTTCCCATAAAATATCAATTGATGCTTGAAAGATCCCTTGATACTCTCTGTAAAATAACCTAATAGAATCAAATTAATTTCGACATCAACCAGTTGGCTGTGTCCAGCTTCCTTTTATTCCCAGATAAGTTGGTACTTAGCACTGAAGCCACTGAATATAAGCAGCCACTGAATATAAGCAGCCACTGAATATCGAACTCCAGTCCTTCGCAGTGACAGCCACTGCATCATTAAGTACTTAAGAAAATTAAGAAGGAAATTATTTCGTTAATATGCATTAATACTACTAATAGAAAATAAGAGAGTTTCCTTCTTCAGTTGCATTTCATTCTTTTAAGATGTGTTTATACTTTTACAAAAAAATTTCGGATAGTGAAAGTTAATCTCAATTACAAATATTATCATTATTTATCATCATATTTTACAGAGAATTTGATATATTTTTGGCTTTCAAATATAGACACAAAAAAGTTGTGAAATTTTGATGTTTGAAATAAGATTTGATGACGAATTTTTTAAGTGCCACTGGGAACTCCTAATTTTTAAACTGGAAAAAACTATGATTTCAAGGTTTAAAACTATGTGATGGAAATATATATGTACCATACCGGATTGCTTAGCTTGCATTTTTTGTCAGTAATTAGGGAAAAAATTATCCCCAATGTGTTAATAGAGTTCAATTGTTTTAACCTCCATTATAGCATTGCTATCGAGACGTCACTGAGCATAGTATTTTTATAAAGATTGCCTTTTAACATATGATTAACATTCATCATCTTGCTTTTAACATAATTGACTATTGTTGTAGTATGGTTCCACAGTATGGACATAGTTTGTAAGCAGTATATTCTGTGTGTCTGTATTGATTTTCTACTCACTTAAGACGTTTTCTTTTCTGGCTCTTCAGTTATAATAGCAAATGCATATTAAATTACGAATAAAAGAAATTATATTAATCATGCTACTACGTTATTTACAGATAATAAAAGAGAATCTGCCCCACAAGAGCAGAATAAAACATTAATGACAATTACGAAAGACGGTAACAGTCGAGAGTTAGGACATTTGACGCAATGTGGATTGTTTATGGAGAAGTTGCTAAAACTATTGTTATTTTCTCCCTTTAAATATGCTTAATTTTAAAGATAAAATTAAACAAAACATTCTTATTAGCATTTTATTTTAAGTCGTATTTCAAAGGAGTTCATTTAGAAAGCGAGCAAAGCCTGTTTATGTCGCAAAGAATAATATCGCGTAGCAAATTTTAGTGATTGGCGAGCGTCACAAAGTAGGGCAAATTTACAGTACTTTACCATTTAACTTGAAAAGCAGGCCTTACCCGTAAAATTATACGGTAAATAGTAAACTTTTTTTTGACAATGTAATATCCTTGCTCTATTTATTTATTTTTTTATTTTATTTCATTTTTATAATTTTTACTTTATATATTTATTATTTTTATTTTGTTCATTTTTCTAGTATTTTTAACAAAAATATCTAATGTAAGGGATGATGGAATTTATTATTTAAAAGGAAAATAAATAAATCATTAACGAAATTAGGTTCGAGTATTTCTGTAAAGAAATTCATAGAACCTCTCAAAGTAATATAAACGTCAACAAAAAAAAATTTTATGATGATTATTTTATAATTCAAAACATCCCTCGTTCATCACGGTGAATTTTTATGCACAGATTGATTGTAGTGTATAATGATAATGCGCAAATTTTTAAGTTAGGTAGTAAAGTTTCAAGTGGTGTTTATATTTGTAACACTTGATTACTCAATTAGGGTTAATCTTGAATCGACTAACACATTATTTTGGTTGCTGCAACAATATCATTGATTGAAATGTAGCTAATAATCCTGGGAAAATATAACTCTTAGAAATTGGCAAAGTAAAACAAAAATTTCAGTTGTAATTTTTTTTTTACCTTTAAGCTAATACATCAGGCTAAACGTTCTTATATATTTAAACTATAATCACACAAAGTTTGACGTTTGATAAATTGTTACTTACAATTTTTTCCCTCCCCACTAAGCAGGCGCATGAAATTTTCTTTTAAATGCAACATTATTTTTTATAAAGTTAAAAGAATTCTATTAGAAGTTCAGATTATCTAATACTTAAGATATTTTTTTTAACAAAATCAATTGAAATATGAATGCAATAAAAAATGAAATATATAATATGAGCGCAGACGTTTTTGAAGAATTTAAAATGAAACGATTCTTTGATTTATTTAGAATGAATAATAGGTAAATTTACAAAGTACTGAATTGTATTGTATATGTTAGAATTGCAAACCCAACCCTCATGTTAAACTGGAATATGTAATACTGGAATAATTCTTGTCGATTTTTTTTCTAATTCTACCAACAAAACAACTAAAATTTAACAAAAATTCTCTAAATAGTTTGTCTCCTTCAACAGGCTTCCCGCAAATGAGAATGAAAAAAAAAAGTTTTGTTTATTCTTATAAGAAGGTTTATCTTCAAAAATTGTACTTTCATCCAAAATTTTTGCGAGAGCATTTTTTTTCTTGTTCATGATATGTTGCAACTATAGACAGTCATATATAATATTTCTCTTATAATTCTGCTATACCCCAGTTTTCTGGAGCAATTCTTGGGTTTAATGAATACATTCGTTGCCTGAATTTTCGTACCGCTATTTATTTTTCTACTGTTTTATTTATCATACTTTTGGATCTTTGGATTTTTTCACAAAGAATTATTCGATATGAGTCTATATCTTATGAGTAATAATGGTGTTCGTGGTCATAATAAATGTGTAATAAATCAGTAATAAAGTTTTCCATGAATGGCGACCACAAAACATTCCCTTTAAAAAAGAAAATACTGAACATACTTTCGAAGACATGCCAATTAGTTTTTTGTCCAAATACAATATATTTTTTCACTAAATATTATATATTTTATGATTCATTTTTAAATAACGCAAATACACCCCCGAGAAATACTTAGGAAAAGAGAATTTCCTTTTTTGTTATATAATTCATTTTCGATCAAGTTTCAATAAAACATTTTTATAAACATCTCATTAGAACCCTTAATTTCTCTATAGTTTATTTCATCTGAAGATTCTGAGTGGGTCTAGAGCTGTAATTAATACAGCCGGAATTGAACCCTCTCTCTGATAATTAAATCTCAAATTACTTGATAAATTGCGTTTAATTAAAAGTGACATAATTATGCCGTAAAAATATTTAAACAATTATTTAGATTCTAAACGTGATCGCTTATAGAGTGTTTGATAAAGTGATGGTGTTAAGGATGATAAATCTACCCAACCCTTACTTTGGCTTAAACAGTGAGAATTGGCGATAGTTTTATAAGCACTTTTTTTTGACGATTTATTATTGGTATTCCCCGCAATTAGCAGTGTTAATCGAATTCTACCTAATTACGTAGAATCCTAAACGACTAGAATTTCTTTGATTTGCTATTCTTTGAGGCTTAGAACTATTTTTTAAGCACTTCAAATGAACAAATTGGGTATTTTGTTATAGTTTATGGTCTTACTGTATTCATTACAACAATTCTGGGTAAAAAATTAAGGGGCGTTTAAAAACTTCTTCTTTCTAAAATGCATAAAATGACAAGACAATTGAATAGATTGTGGAAAGGAACTATAAATTACATGTTTAGTGAAATATTCTTTGGATGATTCTTTCGTGACGAAAACAAGAATTTCGTCATTTACATCGTGTTTCAAAAGATACATAATTAGTTTATAATTTTAAAAAATATTTACACTGAGTTTTACTTGAAATTTATTTTATTACAAAAAGTTTCCTTGCATAAATTACAAAACATTCCTCTGTTTTCTTTCAAGAGAATGAACTTAGGAAAAAAAATGGATTCAGTGATTAAGTAATAGTAAAACTGTATTTTAAATATATAATTCAAGATTTTGAAACTGAAATGTGTGATACCTGAATTCTTAAAATATGTCGAATTTTTTAAGTAATTATAACCACTTAAGCTTTTTAAATCACTTAAAAGTTCTTTTTAAAAGAATGACCAGGATCAATAGAGTATAATATCATGAATTTGAATTAAAAAAACTCACATTATGAGCATTAGCAAAAAATTATTTAACGTTTATTATTTTTACGAAACCTTTAAAATCTTATCGTAAGTTATTGGTTACTTAACGGATTAGATATATTTTATATGGGATAAGATATATTTTATATGGGATAAGATGAAGAGATTAAATATCTCCGATATTTTTAAATACGTTTCAGCAGATGCAGTTTCGCGGGAAGTAGTTTAATTTGTTTATTAATTCGGAAAAAGCATTGCCTTTTGAGATGACAAAAATTATATAGGTTATATATAGATAATATACATACATGAAATATTTAGGTTATATTTTTTCCAACTGGATCTTTAAGGCACATATATTGTCCAATTGTTTTTCTGAAGTAAAAAACAGTGGAATAATACAGTGGAGTAAAGCTATAAATTCGGTGGGCATCTAATCATCAACTTTAGGAGAATTGGCCACATAAGATCAAGGACAGATGACCGCATAAAATCAAGGAGCGATGACCACTTTTCATTAATACGTTTTATCCTTAATAAATAGCTGGGTCCTTAAAAATGGCAAATAAGTAGCAAAAGTAAGAAAATAAGATGTTTTTTTAAAAATTCTTATTGACCATCACGCTTAATATTTTGAAATAAATGAACTAAATACGAAATTTTTGGTTCGGTTAATGCTTTACTTTTTATTCGTTTCCTAATTATAAGATAGAAGCTAATAAAAAGAAATCTTAAACTTTTTTTATTGCAATATTTAAACCTCTTTTTAAAATGTTTTAGGATCGTACTAATTCTGCATAATTAAATTCTAATATACTATCCGATATACCGTTTAAACTGCTTAAACATTCGTATATATTATCCGATTCTATTCACTCAGAATTTGAAGAACCCTAATGTGTTAGCTGTGGAGAAAAATACAATACCGCAACTGAAATCGAAGATAAGGTGCATGCAATAGCTTCATGAACATATATAAATTTTAAAAACCTCTGCCAAAAATGTAGTAAAGTTTTTTCGAAAGTGATTAATTATGTGTATGCATTACATTTTGTTTACTAGATTCTTTTTGTACATGTTTCAAGATGAAATTCAATCTACACAGTTACAGTATATTCAATCTATACAATAAATTCAATCTATAAGTTTTCACGGTTAGCTGTATGAATTGTGTTATTTTCAAAATTTTAACTTCATTTTTCTTTTACTGCATTAGACAGCTATCTCCCCTCGACAATAAGGACATATAGCCACTTGTTAGTTAAATTTCAAACATTGTTTTATATTTTATTCTCAATATTCCATTATTTTCTGTTCCAAATATGCGGAGGACATGTTTGAGAATTTAAACATTTCTTGTATCTCTATTTTTAGTATTTTTTAATCGATTCGAAAAAAAACTATGCACATCTATCCTAGACCTATCCTATTATTTTCATGTTGTTATAAAATCAATGTAAGTAAAAGAAGAAAAAAATTACAAAAAATTAGAAGAAAAATTGTGTTTAGTTTAGGTTAGTTAAGTTTTTTTTTTCATTACTTCGTCAGTATCAAGTTTGTCTTAGAATGTCTTGAAAAGACTTTTTCAGAAAACTTTTTATTTTTCTGCACTTCAAACTAGATGAATTACTAAATTGAGATAAACCAACTTCTGACATTACAGCTGATTTAATGAATGAGTATATTTTGGATATTCTTATGTATATATTAACATTTTTGAAATTTTAAGGAATTTTATTAATAATTGGATGTAGTTTTATAGGTATTTTAATTAAATCTATTTTAAAAGTTTAACAATGATTGGGTAATTAATAACAAAATTTGTGGAATTCTCAAATTTTCCTAGTACGAGGATAATTATTACAATCGGAAACTATACATTTAAATGTTTGCGAAAACAAACCATTCTGAAAAAGAAAAATAATAATAAAGTAACTATAACTTTGATCAATATAAAAGATGATGTGTATACCTAGTAAAAGATGATGTATGTACCTAGGAATGTTTTTATCAAAAGTTTGTCCAATGCAATATTGGCTTATAAATAATTCCCTTAAATGAAAAAAATAATAAAAAAATCTAAGCCTTTGTTTATTTTTCTGAAGGTAATGCCTTTATAAAGATGTATTATTTCCTATTAGAATCTAAACATTCTTATTTGAATTTCAAAAGGAATTTTGAAACTTTTTATTAAAGTATACAAAAAAATATAATTTAAACTAAAATGTCATATAACTTTGATAATGTTATAGATATGTTTAAATTTCTTATAACATTAATTCTACATTTAAAGACTGTAGCTATTAAGTATAAATATTCTTTTAATACACAAATTATGAGAATTCTTTATTTATATTACGATATTTTGTCCTTCTCAAAAGAATTTTAATTTTTCAAGTAAAAAATTAGGTTGTTGCTCATGGAATAGACATTTTATTTTTTATCTCTTTTTTTTCTCACTAATACCAAAAATTGGTACCATCAGATCCAAGATTTGTGAAACGAAAAATGTTTTTCGTGATAAGCTTTGTTTTTAGTTGCTACACCAAAACAAGATTCTTTCTAATGCACCTTTTCTTATGGTTCTCTAATAACGATAATTTTTTTTTACATTTAAATATTTTAAAGGATAAAAGCTATTTTAAAGGATAAAAGATTTTTAAAAAAAGCATTATTAAAATAATTTTTATGTTTGAGTTTATGGATTCTAATTTTAAAGTACTGTACACAAACAAATAATTCGTAATTAAGTACAAAAAGCCTTCATATAGATAAACAATATTTTGATAAAACATGTTCCGATAATTTTCTGTTTGCAACCTTAGCAATAAAGATGAAATTTAAACTGTTAAATGCAAAATATATTGAAAATTCTGATTTTTTGCTTATGGTAATTTAGCTTATTTAACATGATTTATGCTATTTTCTTGGTTTGATTCTTTTTAAACTAAACACAAGCAATCAAAAAACGAAAACATTATCAGAAAATGAAAACAAATAAGAATAAGTATTAAATCGAAACAATAAAAGATGCCTTTCGTTTATCAAATTCTTAACAATTTGGAAGTATGCTTTTTTTCATTAAAAATTGTCTAGATTTAAATGCAATAACATTCAATTTACAAAACAATCGTGGAATTTTAGATTATTATTTTCATATATGGAATTAAACACAACATGGCACCAAAGAAATAAACCTCAGCAATAACAAACAAAAACAAATAAGTCCTTAATTTCAAGATGGATAGGAAAACTAAGAGAAAGAATTTCCGCTCTTTCAAATGCGCAACAAGTTGACCGGAAAGAAATATCGCGGAAAAGTTATCAATTTTGTTCAAATAACTTCATTATTTAATTAATGATTATTGTTATTTTGAACTCTCTAAATATGTGATACTTGCAAATCTTTCTATTAAAGCATTTAAAATTATACTTACTAAACTAACAAGATGTTTCGAATAATATTTATACATTTTAATGTAAAAATAGATTTCGGAACAAAATGAAAATAGAGTTTTGTAAAAAGTTGCATGACATTTTTAATGCTAAAATCATGTTTACAACAATACAATTTTGCAAAAATTTTTTATTTTTTTACAAATTTAAATTTTCTTTTCTTTCAGGGAATTCTATTCTAAGCCCAACAGCTTATATGGAAAGAAATTCCCCATTCCATATAAAAATCATCGAAATATTGCATTATTCAATTAATATGAGCATATGCAAAGCATAATGCTATAAGGTAATGTAAGAACTAATACAAAGCGTAATGCTATAACTCCAAAAAAGGAAATATTTATAAACCAAATTTCGTTTTAGATTTTTTTTTAAATAATACTTTTTATTTTGAAACAATTAAAAACATTGAGTAAGACTTAATAAGAATTGAATAAAACTTAATTGAATAATTAAATTAAGCAACCATTTTTCAAATACTGAATGCTAAATTTTAGCATACTTTTCAACATTATACCTACTCTATATTATGTATTTGGCTCTCAAATCACGCGTTATTTTTTGTATTATACAGATAACAGTATAAAGAAATAAGTTTTAAAAATAAATTTTACAAATCTCAGAGTGAATATAGCTGAATGAAAAAAAAAGAGTAACAAATTGACAACTAAGACATTCTCTAAGTTATGTTTCATTAAAGTTAAATTCTTTTTAAAGTTTATCATAACACAAATTCAACTTATATTCAACATATCACATCCAGTATTTACACTCAGGGGAGTGCATAAGTCTGCGGCCAATATATCAGCATTTAAGTTTAATGATAATCAAAAATAAGATCAAAATTTTTTGTCCCTTAATACAGCACAATTTTTACTTGCCTTTTTTAAAAGATTTAAGTAACTTTTTAAAGTAACATGTATAAATAGCCAAGCAAAGTTATTAGTATGTCTGTCGGGAGAATAAGGCACGCAACTGCATATCCAATATAACATACTAATATATTAGGCATATATATGATATTATTTTATTTAGAAACTAGAATCTGATAGATTTTTGAGGCTGATTTCAGAAAAAAATAACGAACAATACTATTTTCTTGCATATTGAAGAAAAATTTTTTCAATTTATTTCATCATAATTTAATAAAGAATACATTCAATATCATCAGTCGTTACTAAAACTGGAATCATTTTGGTTAGTTTGTAATGCGTATAAGTTAAAATAAATCTTTCAGCTTTCATTTTTATTTATTTATTTAATTCATTATTAATTTAACTATTTATTAATATTTTATTTCTTTAGAAATTTCAGTTAAAAATGCTTTTTTGGCGAAGGTTTAAACTTGAATATTCCTGTTTAGACAAATAAGGTATTGTTTTTATGATGACGCGGATTTAAATTAAACCAATTCTAAGCTGATTTGACTGACAGGTAAGAGGTTATTGTTTAAGGTATAAAATGTGTAGTTTTGTACTCTTTTTTTTTAAATTGATTTAAGTGAATAATATTGTCATCTAGACAAATGGCACAGTGTGTTTTAGTACACTTTTTATGCTAATTTCATGAAAATAAAATAAAGTCGACAGAACAAATAATTTTGAAGAAATAGGGATTTTACGTCTGAAAGTTGCAGTTTCTGATTTATGCCCATATGTCCATAAGGCCCCTTATAGTTAGTCTTTTTGTACTCCTTAAAACCTTATAGCTTCGAAATTATTACTTCGGTTAATTTAATTTTGATTTTATAGCATAAAAACGAAACATAAGATGCAATGACTCACCTGTTCTTTATAGAAATGTTTGACTTGAGTATTATTAGTGCTAAATTGTATTTTAACTATTAATATGATAAACTGTTAATTCGACCGACTGACTCATTCTATTCAATGCAGAATCTTCAAAGCAACAAATTCAGATTTAACATCCTTTCATTCATTTATATATGTTACTGTGAATGACCGAAATTGGTGGTTGTTGACTTCCACCTGTGAATGTTGACAATCACATAGTCGCTTTGGTAAATGTCCAAAATATATACTATATCTAATTAATTACTCCGACCACTGATGTTTCATCTTATCTATTCTCAACAGATATTAAAATATCGAATAAATATAATAATATCAAATCGGATGTAACAAATATTCCGGACATTCACCAAAGCGACTATGTCACTGATGATATTCACCGGTGAAAGTCGACATTCTCTTGCTTTCGGTCATTAACGATAACGTATACATCAATATGATATCATACCTCTCTTGTTTATATAGAAAAGATTAATTTCTCTTAAATATAAATAATGGATATTTTTATCAATCATTACGTGACTTTTAAAAAGAAACCGTATTTGAAATCATCTCACTACATCGCAAACACTGCTTATAACTCAAATTTTGCAGACCTGTGTTATTTATTTGAACGAGAGAAACTCCAATTTTGGGGTAATTGTTAATAGCTGCGTATTCTTATACTAATGAATGTTAAAAGTGAACTATTTCAATAAATTATTCTTTCAAAGTTTCTCTGATAGATAAATATGAAATAACATATAAGTTAGATGATTTTCTATTAGGAATCATTCATTTATAACAACCAATATCAAGTAAAGTTTAAACAAACTATGTGTATAAACATCACACACTGGCGGAAATTTACCTGAGAAAATTGTTGGGGACACTGTTCTTGGGATTGTGTGTAGTTGTAATATGGAATCAACATTTTAAAAATATTGTGACAATAATGAATTTCTGATATAATTGCTATTATTTATTAATCTTTTATCTTTTGGTTTTTGCTGAACATGCTTATGATACCAGTTTCACATTACGAATAATTTCGATTATTATTGTAAAGTTCGTTAAACACTGTAGATGATATCATACTAAAAAAGATATTCTCATCTTTATTCTCAATAAGTTTAAAAAATCAGCATGAATCTATTTCTCTTAAATAGTCAAATTGTGTATTATATACTGGCATTTGAATCGATAGATTTTGAAATTCAGAATTTTTTTGGAGTTAAAAATATTAAACCATTTTAAATGCATTTCAAAAACTTTTCTTTCAACTATTCTATTTGAATTTCTAACATAAAGAAACACAATGAAAAACAAGTATAATTTAGAATAAATTTGGGATTATAAATCAAAATTTCGATATATGCAAGAAAACTTTTTTTTAACAAATTAAAACAACTGTTGAATAAACTTTTTCAAAGATGAAAAAAAAGTAAAATAATAGTTTTTAAATTTTGTATTTAACTACAAATTTAAAGAAAGAGAGTGCTTAGAAATTAAGTTATTAACATTTCCTAAATTTATACTAATAAGCGTTTTATTTTATTATTTTATTTTAAATTTTTACAAAATTTTATTTCTCTATAAAATTTTGACTCGAAAATCAAGCGCTTTTTTTTCTTAATGAATATTTTTGTGATATTTAATTTATATTTAAAATACGAGTAATATAAATTTAACATAGAAAAACTATTCTTAACCAATTATAACTATTCTTAACCATTACCAATGATACCAAATAGGAGATACCAACAGAAAATGCCAAATAGAAGATGCCGAAAAGTTCAAGTACGAATCATCTACTACAGATTTTCCTTTATATATAAATTTGGTGACATTACTTCGATATTGGTTTCGATTTTTTTCAGTAATTCTTTTCCATAAAATGAGATCCTCATTTTGGTTCGATTCAACAGAAAAAAGGAAATCTTGGTTCTATTCAACAAGAATACAGTAAAAACTGCAATAAAATTGTTTGAGCTATTGCTTAAAATTTCAAGTAAGTTTTTAAATTAGTTTGAAATGAACATACCAGTCATATTTTATTATCATTAAAAATGAAGCTTTCATAGGATTGCATTACAATAATATTGGATTCTGGAGATTGTATCATATTCCTTGTAAGATTTCCTTTACGTAAATACGTCATTTTTTACAGGTTGTTCCAATAAAAAATAGAGAAAAATGCATATCTAATATTCAGTTTTGAAGTCAGTTTTAATGTCATATCAATGATGATACGGCATGGAAACAAAAGTAAAGGAAATAATTTCTTGTACAGAATTTATGCAAACTGAATACAAAATTACAGCAAAATTTTCTTTTCTTTCGATCAACACTTTAAAATGTTTATATATATATATATCGTTAAACAGTTAATATTTTAAGGTGAAATATTACTTCATTCTTCCAGAAAAAATCCAACTTTTGGAACAAATATATATATTTTGTTAAGCAATTGGAAACGAAAAAAAAGGAAACGATGCTTTGGAATTTATTATTAAAAGAATTATATAGTTTTTTTCTTAGATACCACTTTAATTAAAATAAAATATTTACGAAAATTTCGTGTCAAAACTGCATTTTATTTTGTTTGTCTTTAAGTCTCTTGGAAACAAGGTAGGAAAAATTTTGCAAAAATATTTTTCAAAGTTTTTAAAAACATCTGAATGGATGTGTTTGTTTTCATTTTGCTCTTTGCTTCTCATATAATTTAGAAATTTAAGTATTCGTTCTCTTAAAAGTCACGTCGTTTAATTTAAGAACTACGGGTAAATAAGCAATATTTGCTATTTAAGCATTAAATAAATCAAAAAACCCGTTATTTTCACATTTTGTTGATTCAAATTTTAACTCAATTAGTTCATTATGCTTGCTGTTTACTACGATATGATTTTTGTAGGATAAATTCCTATTTATTTTTCTGAATTTCTCAACAATAAATTTTTCGAAATCAGAATATTTTCACACTTTGTTATAAATTGGTTGAGAAACTATAAGCTCTGCACAGTAAGCTATTACTGTAAGTATTATTTTACGATTTATTTTTCAAGCAGTTTAGGTCATATCATCAATAAACCACATTTTGAAAACATATGACATAAATTAAATAAATCAAAGAAATCTTCATACCTCATTATATGCTTTTTTCAATAAAAAAATGGAACGTTGTCATTTAGTTTTTCCAATATATTCCTGTAAAATAAAAATGTTTTAAGTTGAACAAGCAATATTTTTAGAATCATAATCATAATATTTAAGAAAGGAATATAATATTAAAAATATTTTTAAACATTTAAATGATCAATAATTTGCCTAAATTGTATCACTTTTCACTTTATAAACTTTTATCAGTCACAAATCACTAACTAAATATTTGAAATATTATAATAATGAAATATAATTATTCAGCATCCAAATTATTTTTTGGTTTTTATACTTGGGCAATATGTACTAAAATTTCATTGTTTTCGCTACGTCTGCAAGTAGTACAATCTAAAAAAACTTGTTGCCTGATTTATTCCATCTGCTCCTTCAATCCCCTCAACATCAAAAATATTAAATATTTATGATTATGTGAATAAGTAAATAACTTAAAACAATTGACCGAAAGCATAGTAAAAAGGTTTTTAACAAGTACATTATTATGATCTTATACAATGATAATGAATGTTAAGTGCTGCAATGTTCCAGCTTGACGTATTTAAAGTGCTGCTCTTTCATCAAAAAATGATACCCACCATTAGAAATAAGGATATTGATTCGATAGAAACCTTCAACGCAGAAGTTACTGGGATAGACATTATTATCCAATAAATACTCGACTAATTCGATCAGATTATCACTTTGATGTTTTCCTTCCTAGGAATAAGAAAACTGAATCTCATCATGAAGATATCATATCTCTTTGATTTTACTATTGTAATAGTTCCATTTTTTCATTGAGTTTAATTAAAGATTGACACTCCAGAATTTCTAATTACTTTTAAACATATTTCTCAATTGTTGCAGTTTAATTATAAACATTACGCACAAGATGAGAAATTTAATATAGAGTGAAAGAAATAGTTCTCTTATCGGGTTGTAGTACAGATAAGAAGACTTGAAAAATGACTTGTTTAGTAGTTGAAGCTGATACGTTGCTCTTAAATCGTACCAAACGATCTAGACAAGTATGTAATGTCTTAAACAAAGTAATACTCAAACATTAGTTAGCTAGCAAAGAAACAAGTAGAACATAACATAATTAGTATAAGATATTACATACTATACTAATATATGATGCATTTAATAATCTACATACTTCTTAAAATGTGTTATTCTGGATAATTCACAGTTTTTTTTTTATCGATACACTATTACATCTAACACCAGTAAAACGTTATTACTATTTAACAGAAATAAATCATTCGAAGTAAAAATAAATGAACTTTCTCGTGGGAGAAAAAAAAGAAATGTTTTCTTACACTGAGTTTCTTAACTAACATCTTTTCTTTTAAATAAACGCTTGAATTTACCAGTCAAAAATCATATTTAAAAGAACAATTAACTTTTGTAACGGTACATATTAATTATATCACCTCTAAAAGTCATAATAGTTACAAACCAAAGGAATTTTAACTAAGAAAAGCTTGGGAAACAAAATTTACTTACTTCTTGGTTTAAAGCACAATCTATTTAAATTTAATCTATAAAATTTTAATCTAAATACAACATTATAAATTTCTTTAAAAATTTAATCATTTTAAAATCTTTCTTCATTTATCTGAAACGCATATCATGAAATATATTTTTTTTGAATCAGTATTTTCATGTTGTACTAAAAAAATAATTCTTTTACTTCGAATTTCTTTTGAATTGTGCACCACACTTAATCACACTCGCACTTGAATTTTATCTCGCACTTATTTTAGTTTAACATACACTGAATATATTAAATGCAAATTATAAGTGACCACGGCCTCAAAAATGGCCAAGAATAAAGTAAATGAGACTTAAAACCTAAATATTTGGTGAAACAATTGAGAATATATCGTTGGCAAGAGACGAATAAATAGTCAAAACGCTGTTACGCTTTGATAAATTGATTTATTTTTTCAAAAAAAATATTTTCCAATCAAAATATTGATATTTTATTTTGTTTATATACAATAAAGTAACGTTTTTATAAACCTACTTTGTGTAAGAAAATCTGAAACCTAGCCAAGAAATAATAATTTTTTTAATTTATTTGTTTATTTTTTTGATTATGCAGACACATAAAAAAATATACTAAAAGCAAATCATATTTCAAAACTTTAAAATGCTTATTTTAAACTATTACACTTTTTTCTAGTAATTCTTTTTGGGAAACACTTCTACTTCTTTCTACTTAACTAATAGTTATAAAATTATTTTTTTTATGAAATTATAGACAATAATAAGACTAAGGATTGTACTGAGAGCAAAATGAAAGAAAAAAATTAACTCCCTGAATAGCTTTTGATCAAATGATCGGGTTTTCACTTAGTAGGACTTGATTTCGAGGGCCAAACCTAAAATATACTAAGTTAAAAAGTGAGATACAAAAAAATTATATTTCCTGAATCTTTTTTCCGACGTATCAAAATTTAAGGGCAATCTGGAAAATATGGTTTGAGCGAAGAAAGTTTAGACACTTCTTACGTACTGCATTACATTTCGCTATAAGACAATAAAAAAAATTTGAAAATTTGTTTATCCATAGATAATTCCACGTAAGAAATAATTTTCAGCAATTATTTTGTATTTTTATTAGTTTATTTTAATAATATTCAAAACCATATTAAAATATAAGTTATACAGATTTTCACATCATCTTAAAGTACATAATATTATATGTCAAAATACTAAATTTGTACGAAATTGGTTGCATAGATCTCGAGAAATTAAATTTTAAATAATATGTATTTTTATCCGTTCATTATATCAAAAGTTATTCATGATATTCATTATTTTTATTTTGCGCTCTACAGTAATAAGGCTGTAGAAATTTTTGATATAATTACAGGTGGTTTTAAAACAGAGTAATGTACAAAATAGTTATAAAACTAGCATATTATGGATGTTTCAATTTACATATAAACAGTTATTTAGCAAGCGATTGTGCAAGCATTTTAAGACTTGAAATTATTTAGTTTAAGTTGAAAGTATTTTCTTTTTCTGTAAATATAAACAATAATAACAGATGATTGTTAAATAGTAATAAGAGGAGTTTTGTAGGATTATAAACAGTTATAAGATTGATACTTATACGATGCAGTTGCAGTCATTTTGAGTTTTTAACTGTATGCAGTTTTAGAACTGATGTTTGTATAATTGTGAACGGAATTCCATAACAAATCACGTGCAACCATTAAACAATAAATATAGCTGTCTATGATACAATCCACAAAATAAAAATTTGATATTTTTAAAATACTTGATGAAGCGAACCCTTAATTATAGCATTATCAGATCTTGCTTTGAGGAAAAAGTATGGTTAAAACTACCATAATATGCTTACGTTTACCATATACTATGACTCTATGGGAACCCAGAAAAGTACCGCAATTTTTCCCTTAGGTCTTTGATAATGACTTCTGATAGAATTAAGAATCGAATATTTCTTTTTTTTTTCATGCGGTTAGGTATCAAATTTTATTAAATTAGGTATTACTAAAATAACTGGTAATTTTAACAGTTCCAGTATAATTTGTCGCGGAGAAAAAATTATTGTAAAATTTCCGCACTGTATGGCAATGACATTTCTGGTAAAAAAATATATAATTCTGGTAATAAATACCAAAATAATTATAAGCGGTATTTAAGTCATTCATTTGGTAGTTTTCCGTTCATATGGTAACCATTTATCCAAAATTCTGGTATTCTGAATTCTAGTTCTTATTACCACACACTTGGTAAAAATTGCAAAACTGAAAAGTAAATTTAACCGAATAAGTGGTTTTCAATCCAAGCTGTAAGATGTGATTATGATATAAAATTACTACATTTTACCACTTTTATCAAATTTTATCACTTAATATCATACTACATTATATTGTTAATTTTACCAAAACTGTTACCAAATAGCTTCGGTAAAAATTACCTTGATGTTCCCATAGAGCCAGAATCACAGTAAATTTTACTATATTCTCGAAGCATGCTTATTTTTTCAGTGTAAATAATGCAAAATTTTTGAACCTCGATATTATTTAGTATACGCATCTCAAATTTGTACTAGTTTTTTATTTTATAAGCTAACATCTTTAAATGAGTCTTTACAAGTCTGACGTAACTGTTCCTAAAACGGAAGAGTCCTGTAGAGATATATTTATTTTTTTATTATTACGCATACATATAACTATATGTCTGCTTATTGCAAAGTTTGGCTTTGAAGATAGAAAAGACGGGATTCGAGTCTGCTACCTTTACCATGCATATTTTTTCTTCAACTTGACAACGGAGCTTTGTAATGAGCGCCTGCATGAGTATACGCAACAACAAATTAATAAATAGCTGGAATATTAATGTTTTTTTTTAATGTAATGATCTTTGGAGTAGTTTACACTTGTTGACGTATTCTAGGTAAAAATCGTAGAAATTTTTAAGTAATAACTGCTTAAAATTGGGAATAATAAGCACTGAACCTATGAAACTAATTGTTTTACCCGATTGACATTTCGACTACCTTCCTTATCAGACTTATGCAAATTCTCGTTTCACTTTTTCAAAAGCCAGTATAGGAACACTAACAGAAATCCAGATAAAATTTCACTACACCTTAGTTTTTTTTCAAGATATAAGTTTTATGTGACACTTTTTTGTTTGTCTATTATGTTCTTTGAGTCAAATTACAAAAATAACTAAACTAAATAAGTAAATAAAACGGTATAATGAATAATAAATTTAATTAATAGTTAAAGAAAGACATTTTTTTTAAAAATGTCTTAGCAATATTTAGAATTTTTGAATTTAAATGTAAAATCAAATTTAAAATTAAATTTAAAAATCAATTTAAAGAAATCAAGACTGTAATAAATTAAATATTCTCAAAAATTTATTTTGGAAGCTTATTCCTTTAAAATTATTAAAAAATACATTATTAAATAATTGTTTTTGTTGTGCAGATTGGTTTACGAAGAATCAATTATGTAATTTTTACATTGTTGAGTTTTATCCTATAAAATTCTCTTTTAACCAATTGAATCAAATCAAATACGTTTCTCCTGAGATTTTAAGAGGTGTTATTAATTCAAATAAGTTAAAATCTTCTTTGAGCATATTTTCTATGCTATTTAAGTCTCATCCCAGAAATATACATATATTTTTTAAACAACAATTATTTCCTATGAAGTATTTTGAGACAGAAGGTTTTACAAATCAGTACCACGACTAGTACCTGTCGGACACTAATATAAAATTTGGCTCTTCAAAATAATCGCCGTTATTTTACGATGCCCCAGGTTAATTATCAAGCATTTTCTATTTATCCTCAAATTTTTCAACTTTATTGCACTCAACCTTTATGTACTTTTGGTTAATCAAACCGAACATCAGAATAATACAGTTTCTTTATAGCCTAAATGGACTCATTGTAATAAGTCTATATTTTGTCATTTAGCAAAAGATGTTCTGCGGAATTCTGATGTTCCGTGGAAGGATCACAGTAGCTAAAGTTTTTTAAATCAGTAATTTACATCCAATCAATAATCCATAATCGATTCAATATTTCGGATGTTTAAATTGAATTATTTATGTAAAATGCCGATGATAAATAAGAATCAAAATTTAAAAAGAAAGTATTTTATTTCAACACCAATCAATTGAATAAATTATGTAAAAGAAATGCATTCAAAAACAGTTCCATAAGTGTTTTTATAGAGGTGTTCGATTAAAAATAAAGTAACCAAAACCAGTAACCAAAATAAGCAATAAATTAAAAACCATGCTTCTCCGATAAGCAATGCTTATAACAGCTTTAAGAAAAATTCAGCTTATTCTTTTTTTTTATTATAATCACGTGCATAAACAAGAATATGATACAGTTTCAAAACAATTTTTTTTCTAATATACTTTACACCAAAAGATCTATTCCATTATTCAATCAAAATGACGGTTATCAAAGAGGTCAGTTAACCTCAGACGTATGTAAAAAAAATTTTAACAATCATTTTTTCATTATAGAGTATGAAATTTTATTTTGCGAAGATAACACAAATACGGTATCTGAAAATAATATTGAAAGATTTTTTATTAACAGTGATCTCAAAATATGAATGATATCGCAAATGTAAAATATGAAGAGGTTGACAACATAATTTTGTTTCCATACTTAATTTAATAGTTTTTGGGATTGTATTTCTAAAATAAATATATAGATAACTAAAATTATAAAAAATATCCTTTAATACTTTACTTAAAAATGATGTGTGCTTAACAACTTTTCGAAGCAACTCAACTTCTTTAGTTTTATGATTTTTTTTTCAATGTTTTTAACTAATATGACGAAACGAATTTTGTGTTACTACATTTTTTATTGTTATTTTCGATCCCATTTCCAAATAAAATAAACTTTGTCGAGAAAATGAACTCTTAAAAATTGTTTAGGGATGTAAGCAAAGGTTACTAAAAAAGTATATTTCATAAGACTTTTTGTTTATTTATTTAATCTTGTGGCTTAGCAAATTTTTCATTTATTTAGAAGTATTAGCGATATTTATTATTTGACTGAAAATGGCTTTTAAAATTTCAAAAAAATACCCTTCACAGAAAATTTCTTTTAGGTCATTAATCAAAAACAAAAAAACTAAAAATTCTACCACTAAAATAACTTGAAAGAAAAAATTTTAAATTAAATTCCTAAATAAAGAATAAAGCAAAACAACGTGAATAATAATATGAGGGACAAAATAGGCAAAATATATACAGGAACAAAAATGGATAGGCTATACTTCTATAAACAAAAGCCTTCTTCAGTATCGAAACACAAAAATAACTTTATAATTTGACAGAAAAATATATGATGGCTAGTTGCATTTAATCCTTCAACAATGAGAAAAGTCTAATACGAAATTTAACTTCATCATGACTTAAATTGAAGTCAGTGGTCCTTACAGCCTGTGATGAACAAAGGACTTTCTTTTTACCTTAGCTTTGTAGTCTTCATTTTTCATGGAGCTTTTCTCTCAATCTTTTTTAACCGCTAAATATTCTTATGTATTCACTGTTTATTGTGTTACCTTTCGAAGTAACAGATAATACGAACGCAATATCGAAATTGAAAGACATTTTATTTTAATAATGCACCTTACAAATTTCAAAGTTTCAGTAATGTATAACAACAAATTTTCCTTAAATATTTGATTCAAAAACATTCAAAATATTTACTACAAACTCGTCAGTTTTTCATAATAAAAGTATGTAAAACTGACGAGTAAAAAAATTTTTTCACTAACTTAAAGGTGAAAAATGTAGGGTAAATCTATACAAATATCAACCAAGTGGCAAAAAAAAGAAAAAAAGAAAAAACGTGTTTTAATGTTTTTAAACGTGTTGTAATGTTTTTATTTAGGCATACTTGTTACAACTTGTTGCAACTTTTACTTGTTACAACTTTTAATATGAGGTTACATCATTTACCATGACTCATGCTTTGAGTAAAATAGCATATTTATGTTCAAAATGTTATTTTTGTTATTTTGTTATTTTTCATAAATTTTGAGAAGTATCTTTTTGAGAATTGATGCTTTCAAGCCTTCAATATAATGATTTTTTTAAACTAGTATTTGATATAAATACAAAAATTTAATTCAATAATAAGTGGATAAATTATCATAAATTTTGATGTTACTTCCGTCGCGAATTCGTCACCGATTTATTCACTGTATTTTCTATTCAGAAACAGTAGTTGAGGGTAGTTACCTGTGTGTATTTATTTCTTTGATAGTTAGTAACGTAACGATGACTTCATAATCTGGAAAGTCTGATTTTAATTGCATTTTATCGGACAAATAAATTTTTATTCTTCATACATTATTTTAGATGTGCATAAATATGATAAATAAAAAAGAGTAGTTATTAAAATTAATGTGGACAAATATCCTTCATTAACTGCTACAAGAAATCCTGCGCATTGCGTGCATTAAATCTGCACATTGTCTTCTATGAACAGTCACTAAATTCTGCTTAAATTATTCTGCTGCCTATGTTATGCTGAAGATTGCAGCAAGTGATACTAACGCAAACAAAACACTAACACCAACGTATGCACGGGGTACTGCTTGCAACAAGGACTAACAAAAATAAGCAAAGGAAGTCAAGTCAGGATAACCTAAAATATAGCAACCATGTACCTTAATAATATATTTTTTATTAACTAAAAAAAAATCCCTTCAAACTCAGCAGAATTACTTTATATCTCATGAAATTCAGCAGATTTCAGTTCGGAAATCATATTATTTATTTCTTTTATTAGAAACAAAATTATCTGCTTGATAATATCGCGTCACACAATAGGCTATAGTTGTGTAAATTTTCTGGCCGGAAGTCAAGAAAGTAAAAAACTCGACAATTTTTTTTACATTTGTGATTACAACATTCATATTGGTCGTGTTATGGAATATGATGTATACCTATTACTAAAGATATTAGTCTGAAGATTGCAGAAATTATTCCGAAAGACACCAAAAAGTTTTCAGTTGAGGAATGCTATGTTGTATTTGACGTCGATAAATTGTATGGGTTGTGTTTTCTAAGAGCGTTGCACGCTCTTTATCGCCCTTATATCCGGGTTACTGCATCCGGTGTATTTTGAGGCCATTTGGTTCAGCGTATTCACTATTATATAATCAGATAATATATAATCAGACATTTAATTACATAAAAATAAGCATAAATAGTGAAAAGGTAGTAAACATGTGGTCTAAAAGGTAATAAAGACTAATAATAGAAGAAAATTCATTATAAAACGTTTATTACCTTGTCAACGATATACTATCTAAATGATAGTTTGCAAAATAAACTGTTTCGCTGCTCTAACTAAATACTAAACACAAACGTATGCACAGTACACTGCTTAAAATATGAACAAATAATAGTAAGTAAAAAAGAGCCAAATCAGGACTGACAAAAAAAGAGAGTTCTTCCGAGCAACCATGTCACTTTTTTTAACAATGTATCTTTTAATAACTGCCGACCAGCCTGTGTATGGGGCAGGGAACTGTCCTTGCATCAGAAAGGTTCTGGGTTCGAAGTGGGAGCGACGCTGGCCCACCTAATATGGTTACCCTGAAAGAGAGGCGAACAGAATCGCCCTGTAATTGCCTGAATTGACGGATGTTAACACAGGTGGGCATTGGAAAAAAAATTCTTTTAATAACTAAAATTAATTTTTCAATTCGAGCACACTGGAATTACTTATTATCTTTAATATCTTATGAAATGCCGAAGATTTGAGCTCAGAAATTTATTTATTTTATTGAAAACAAATTTATGCGTTTGAAAATATACCCTTACACAGTAAGCTGGAGTAAGCAGCTGCAAACTTTCGGACTTTAAGTAATAACCTCGAGATTTGTTTTTGATTACATTTGTATTGAAAACATATTGGTTGTATTATAGAATATGATGGATACCTTATTACTAAAGAAGGTTGCTGCAAGTATTTTGGCAGACACCAAGAAGTTTAAAGTTGAGAAATGTTATGTTGTATTTTGCGACGATAATTTGTATATTTTCGTGTAATGGATGAAATACGGCGGAATCAAAACAAAAATAAACACTTTAAAATTCCTTCATAAAAATTATCATGAATTTCATTGGCCTAAGCAAATGGATTTTAAGTACGTTAAAACAAAGTTTATTCTGCTCAAACCCATTGAATTATAAGGAAACTACCCATTTCATATTTTGTATGTGGACAGAAAAAAGTTCATTGCCAAATAAGAAAAATTTAAGAAATAATACCTCTATCATGTCATTTTTCTTTTTGAAATACTTTATTTTTACAATAAATACATTATTTCTATGATTTTATATGAATCAATTACTTGTAGATTATTTGTTACGTCAGTTACACTAATTTTTATTCAACAGTTCAAAGTTAGCAAAAAATATTTTTCACCAAAATTTCTTGACGTGTTTTTTTGTGAAATATACAACAGAGACTTGATTATGATGTTAATAAAATTTATGCTTCAAACTTTCGGAGAAATGCTGCTGAAAAAATTAATGTTATCTGCTATGGTTGAAAAATTTTACGTTGATCACATAATTTATTTTGGGGAATAAATTATTAGTAAACTAATTTAGATAAGAACATATTTTGTGTTGCAAGCAAAATGTATTCTATTAATAATAGTGTATTATTTGCTATAAGAAATGTATCATTTAATTGTTAAATTTCTATTTTAATTGTGAGAAAAGTNGTTTTCAATATGCAGTAAAAACAAAAAATTGATGTTATCTGCTATGGTTGAAAAATTTTACGTTGATCACATAATTTATTTTGGGGAATAAATTATTAGTAAACTAATTTAGATAAGAACATATTTTGTGTTGCAAGCAAAATGTATTCTATTAATAATAGTGTATTATTTGCTATAAGAAATGTATCATTTAATTGTTAAATTTCTATTTTAATTGTGAGAAAAGTAAAAAAGCCAATTGTTTTTTGGAAATTAATGACTTCTCTTCCTTCATGACGAGCGTTTTTAAATTTCAAATAAACAGTTCTGGTTGTAGATTTTTTCGAGCATTTAGCGAAAATTCAACTCTAATGCTTTCAAAAATCTATGTTTCCGAAACCAAAGATAGACTAATTTAATATTGACTAAATAGCTCTAAAAGAGAAGCTAAAATAACTCTTAGCATGAAAAACGAAACAAAAAAGCAGCATGTTTTGCAAATGACACTTGTTACACTTTGCTTGTTGTAAGAATTTTCTTTCACACTCTATAGTTGATATAAATTTTACATAGAAACAGATAAGGTGAATTCTATCAAGTTAGCATATGTCTTCAAAAACCCAATTTATCTAATAAAAAGGAGAAAAATCACCTGTCTATCTAATATGTTGACCACTAAAATAAGTCAAATTTGTCATGTAGTATTATTGAATGCGATTCTAAATCTTTCATAAGTTGATAAAAAAAAAAAAAAAAAAAAAAAAACGTTTTAGGAAATTTTCTGTCTTATGTATTCAAATTTCCTTGAATTGGTAAAATATTATTGAAAACTGACCTCTTTGGGAGTTCACAAAATACGAAAACTGTGAAGAGCATTTTTTAATAGATTGACTTGTAAGTTCACGTAAAAAAATAAATTTCAATATATTTAAATGTTAAGTTAATGTTAAACTTCTGTAGGTTAATTTAATAGCATATATATTCTTGTGTGCTGATATTTTACGAAATTATTTATAATGTATGTTACGCATACGTTACTAACAAAATATACAATTTTTTTTTTTGGCAATAAATTATAATTTATGCTGGTATTTAATCTCATTTCGTTAGAAGCATAGGATATTTGATAGATAAAAATTCAAAATCGTGTTACAAATATTTAATTGCATTTATTTTCATTTTTATTTGTAACGTATAAGAAACATATGAACAATATGAACACCATGAATTACATGTTATAAGAAAAAAAAGTAAAAAAAGCTACTTCTCCCCCTCTCATAAGTTGACCATTTAAGACATGCATCCAAAGTGAAAAATTTACGCAGTTTTTCACTAAAGCACAAATTTAAAAGTTCTGAGGATTTTTTTTAAATGGGTTAAAACTTTAAATATTTAAAAAAATTTCAAGAGCACAGACAACTGAACAAAATGTAGACGCCTTCCTATATTTTTCAATGCCATATTAGTTAAGTCGAAGAAAATCATGACTCAATTAAGCCCAATAAAAACTTGATAAGTTTTAATAATTTAACCTCCTTTTGTAAACACATTTGAGAGGAATAAAATATTTGTTTGCTCAATCATTTAACAATCTATCATCACAAGTTACAGATCTCAACCTCTGACATACATTAATTATGACCGCAACTTTAAATAACTAGGTGTTCATATTCATCAACTGCTGGGAAAATAATAAATTCTTCAGTTTTAATACGTAAGTAATTTATTTTCCCTAATAAATAAGTAATTTATTTTCAATGTAATGAAGCTACGTCATAAGAAAATGATGAAGTATTAAAAGCCTTCTCTTGAAAATGTTTAGATTAGTTTTGTTTTTGGCTGTTAATCATTTTCAAGAAAGTTATTTTTCAAAAACCCTTTTTCAGTGATTAAAAATAAATAATTTGTATTTTAATGGAGCATGTTAAAAGGCAATCTGTGACTCGCAATGAATTTCAAACAAGAAGTTTTAAGACTTATTAAGAAAACCTTGTTTTTATTTGTAACCTTGAAAGTTATTGCATCAAACTAAAAATTAAATTTAGCTTTGATTTCCCTATTATTTTAGGTTTTTTTGTAAAAATATAAGTATAAATATCATCCAATCTCGTAATTATCTAATAAAATTTATAAATTTTTATAATAATCATGACATTTATCTCGATTTCAAAGAAATGCAAAATCTTACAAAAATCCAGTATATAATTATTCAAAACAAGTTCTTCGTTGCAATTATGTTGCAAATGTTTATTAAGTTGAATGATAACAATTTTAAGATAAATAAATTGTTTAGATTAGTATAAAAGAAATAAAATTATAAAAATACTAATTTTATAAAAAATATCACTTCATTTAAGCCATTACTGTAATATACATTTTAAATTTCTTTGCTGCCTTTTATTTCTAATACCCAATTTAAAAGTTATTTTAAAAAATCTTAATTTTTTATTAGTAATATTATTTACTTTTGTGTCTAAATGTACCAAACAGTTTACTTAAACTTCTGTTCAAAATGCTACTCTTGATATTTTATGTCAGGTTTAGTGTAATTTGAAAAACAAGTAAGGTAAAATTATGAAGTTAATAGAAATAAAAATCAATAAATTAGTTTTCAATATGCAGTAAAAACTCCGTAAATGACCACCTCTGAACAATGGCAACTTCCGAAAAATGACCATTAGTTTATGGTGCCGAACGTTTTTCTTGGATTTACATTTCTGAGAACATTTCAATAACGGCCCTTTGGCCATAGACAACACACTCAATAGTCACTCAGTTGCTATTGCATTAATTTTGTATCAGGATAAATCGTATTCAACTTTTTCCTCATCTCATGTCGGCAATAATTTTATATGATCATTACTTAACATACTTTTCCCGCCCTCGGTTATAGCATTTTTAAGCATTTTAATAGCAATTTTTAAGCATTCATATAAGAGTCAATCATAGATTTGACTATTTTCGCGTCATCTTTCAAGGGTGGTCAGCAAAAATCACAGAAGTCTTGCTAAATTGAAATTTTTAAGCATTCATACACAGAAGTCAATCACAGTTCGCTACTATAAATTCATCTTTTATATATGGTCTTGAGTGGCAATTCTTGATGATTTCCATTTAAACAGTTCGTATAAATTGCCGGATTTATTAAAGATTTCTCTTCATGACATTGGAAAAATTGCCTTACATTGATGGATAAAATAAAAGCTATTCTAAAGAGAAATAAGCACGTGAAAATTAACATCTATGAAATTTTTTTTAAAAAGTGATCATTATAAGAAATTATGAAAATGATAATTAATAACAGGTAAGTTAACTATTCAATTGACTCATCATGGTTCTAAATATGCATTTTTTTTCTTCTTGTTTTTGATGCTGTTTGTAATCTTTTGTTATTTTTTAACCTGCTTATAACTCCGAAAAATGGCCACCTGTTAACACAGGTCCCATAGACAAAGTCCAACAAGGAACCGATGTTCGGAGGTTTTACTGAGTATATTTTTTTGTTAAATACTAAGTTAAAAATGATGAATGCATTGATTGCACCAAAGTAAAAAACATGCAAGATATTACACTGCATTTTATTGAATTATATAAACATCATTTTTAACGTTTTTTATAATTTCAAACTGGTATGAGTTATCACTAATCTTCAGTAAAATAAACAAAATATTGCGTGGTATTTAATAAAAAAAATTAAATAAGCAGTTAATTCTAACATTTTCAAATGCTGAATTTGTGGAGTTTGAAGGCCTCAAGTCTACGAGTAAATTTTAAAAAGGGGCTTAGCCCTCTCAATATTTCTATGCTAAATTTATATAAATTGTAGATAGGGGAAAGTGGGGTAATATCGGGAAGCTAAGATTTGAGTGCCTCTTGGTGCTAAACTCTTCGACTTAGAAATTGACAGATTTAATCCGGATATTAATTGTTTAGTTGTGTTGAATATATTATTCCTGAAAAGTCATTTATATTTTCATTTTTTATAAATAATTTCTTTACAGAAAGAGTCAAATTACTCTCTCTTATCGCACTAGAGGGGTGAAACTGGGTACATATGTCAACTCTAAAGGAAATTTGAAATACTAAACTTTCAGTAAAAAAGTAGCATACATTTCCATTTAGTATGACAATTTAAGAAAATGATGCATGCAACTTAAGTATGATGTAATCAAGATCGTACTCAAGGAGGGGAGAGAGAGGGACAATTGTCCTAAGCCCCGTGACTGTTGAGAGCCCGACCAAAATTCCTTACAAGAAATAAAGTCATTATTAATTCGTTTTTTTTAAAAATGCAGAGAATTTCTTTTTATATATATATATTAAAACTTTGATGTAAAAAGAGTCTTCGGAAATTCAACAAAATATGAAAATAAGGTTTTTTGTGCCTTGAAGAAGAGGCCTGCAATAAATTTTATCCCGGGGCCCGCAAAACCTTTGTTAAGCCTTTGATGTAATTGTCTTCTTCTTCCGCTGCACTACAGCTTTCGTTAGATCCCACAAAACTGCACATCAGGGGGGTACCCAGTCTTAACCCGAAAGCAGAGGTTATCGAAGCGAAGCTGAAAAGTGCTACAATTGGACGAAATCCTTGTTGCTTATTAGGGTATGAATCTTTAGTAAACATATAATTATCAGGAATGAAAATATTGTTCATAACTGTAATGATTGATAAATATGGATAGCTTAAAAACAAGAGTTCATTAGAGAGTTGACATAGTAAAGCAAATTTTTCCACACGGAGGCCGTGAATTAATCAGCAATCACACTCTGAAATGGTATGCCCTTCTTTACTGGTAAAGTGAAATTCAGAGTTAGTCCACTAGAAAACCGAACTATTTTTCGCACAATCGAGATACCCGGTATTACCCCACTACCCAGTTTTACCTCTCTAACCCATACTTGTTTCATGATTTTTCAAGTGCAATGACATAATCTATTTTAAATAGAACAGAGAGTATTATTATAAAAGATTGTCTTGTAGTCTTTTGGTTTAAAATATGCTTATTTTTTAATATTAGTTAATATAGCCATTATCATTATAAAAAACAACAAAAAAAACAATTTAAATAAGTATATGTTTATGTTTTAGAACAAATAGGTTAGAGTCAGTGATTTTATCCGAATATATATATATATATATATATATATATATTTGACTTTACAACTATTCATCGACCTGGAAAAGAAAATGTTATTGCCGATCATCTCTCACGTTATCCGAAACCAGCTATTTGTGTAACTGTTACTGCAAGCCGTGAATCTCAGATTTGTGAAAAACAGAACAGAGATGACTTTTGTCAGTACATTTTTCGCCTACTCAAAGAAGATAACCCTAATAAAAAGACTTTGTCAATTANATGTGTTAAAATGGGTCCGGAAAAAAAATAGTCAAATTTGAAATCCCATGTATTCAGAATCGAAGCAGCATATACTCATTTTCGAACAAAGTGCATAGTCTCAAAAATAATGTGGAGGGGATAAATGCGTGAGGGAAGTTCGTCGATAGCCAGTATGGTTCGAACCAAGGATCTCTGTGTCCGTAGTAAGATGCTCTAACCCGTGCAAGGAGAGTTAGGAAGCTTTATACAGTGGCAGCAGGCATTCGCTTAAATTATTTTAAATATAACAAAATAAGCAAAAATTTAAATTGAAATTACCGATCTCCTGACTAAACTATTGGGACCATATTTTGAGGATTATATCATTGAAATTGGAAATTAGTAGATGTGATGATGTATGTGTGAAAATAAAATGATGCATGATGAAAAAAGCATGATGTTTGTCATTCCGGTGGCTGCTATATAATGCTTCCTAACGGTCCGGCTGTATACAGCTACTCAGGTTAGAGCATCCTACTTAGAAAACTGGAGGTCCTAGGTTCGAGTTCGGCCGACGAACACCTTTCTCACCCATTTCTTCCTCTGTGTGCATTTCGCTCCAAAAATGAGTACATGCTGTTTCAATTTTGAATGTATGGCAAAGGATGCGACTATTATTTGTTTCGGAGCTATTTTGACACATTTTTGCTCAAATTTAAAACACAGTGTATAATGAAAGTGCTTATATATAGTTACACAGTTTTCACTCTAATAAAAACCAATATTAACCACACTTAACTATATCATACCCTAGTTTATAATGTTCGAAAGTAACTTAGAATAGTGTAATACTTGTTTTAAAAATATGATTAATCAAAAATCAAGAATGTTCAGCATTTCTTTTTTATGTCCTTGTATTATCTATCTGCTCATAATGAATCTTTAATAGAGAAAACATAAAATAAAAAAATTGCTTTGTAATAGCACACTGTAGAACTTTTATAACGAACATAACTAAACTCGAAAGAAAGACAAATAAATTTTTAAGCAATTAATATAAAAAAAAACAAGGTAGTTTTTTCATATGCACAGTGACGAAGTTTTAAAAAAAAATAAATAAAACAAAATTTTAAAAAATATGTATTACTGCTTTAAGTTGTTTTGATCAGAAATAATAATTCCACGTAACATTATTCCACGTAGAATTATTTTTGTTTAAGAAAGCATTGTTGAACATATTGAATAAGTTCTATAAAATTAGAGTAAATGCATCAATTGTGAATTGACCTACAAATATTTCTTTTCTTTTTACAATCTGTTAAGTAAAATGATTTTTAATTTTGAATTAATTCTTTTAAAGTTCTTTTAGTTGATCATTTGTTTTACCTCATTTCAGTCTAAAAAATATATTAAATGCATTTTTACAGTTTATTGTGACGTTTGATACACAATCAAACCCCCAGATCAGTCCTCAAAACCTAATGTTTTTACTATACTGTAAAAAAATTGCTGTAATTAAATTTCTGTACAGCAACTTTTGCAACAATATTTTTTACAGCACCGTTGTTTCAAAGATAAATGAAGGCAATTTTTGATGTGAAATCAGTTGTTTGCAGTCACGTGCACCAGATAACCAATTAATTGATTAATTTTTACATAATATCCTAGCTTTTATATAATATTTAGTGGTGCGGGTTAAAAATCGAATGAATTCTGTTGAAGCTGATGGAATTCCCTAGATTTGAAGCAAAAATTCGATTTACTAGGCTGGAAAACTTAAAAAGAACGTTTGTTATTTCAATAATATACGCATGTAATTTCAATAATATGTAAGAAAAAAGTACGTAAGAAGACTAGATTTATCAAGTGACCAAGAAAATTGGGCAGATTGACAAGTAAGTTTTTATTTTTATCTATTATCTTTTAATATTAATTGTGTAAAATGATGTACATGAACTTACAATGAATTATTAAAAAATGTTATTTTTAAAATGATTAAATTTCTGTGCAGAAGACAAGGAATGCAATTAAGTGAAAAAAAGTGTACATTATATTTAATTGCAATATTATGTGCTCGCGTGTGCAGTATTAAATAAAAATATTTTATATTTTTATTATATACACTTATTTCATTGATTTTATGTAATAATGACATATTCTGGCTCCCAATAATTTAGACTTTTGCTGTATTATCTTTGCTGCAAGGTTTCGATCGTAATCTCGATTCCTAATAATTTGCATTTTATCAGATTACGCATAAGTAACTAGCTATACATATTCTATTATCTTCGATATCCAACCATAACATTAGTTAAAAATTCGCAACTTTCAATAAATAGTGCTTTTAAAAGTAGCAAATATTAACGTTCCAATGCAACAGAAATATTTCACCCTGAATTGTATTGTTAAAGTAGACTCCCAATTTTATGGTATTGTTGGGAAATGCCCATAGATTATTCGCTATATAAATTACTTATGTAGCGAATGTAACAAAAAATCGAATTAAAAGAAATTTTCTTAAAATTTCTAGAAGATATTAATTAAAATTTAAAATTAATAAGAAAAGGACATTAAAAAGAAAAAAAAATTTTTGAAACTATATCCTTAATAGTCTTTTTGTGTGTTAACGTTACTTACCAATACGGCTTACCTTTTAACAAATTAATGTTACTTACCAAAAAAATTCAATTTTCTGTTAAATATTAATAGTTATTCTGTTACTACATATCAATGAAGTTGAAAGGTTTTTCAGGCTTGAAAGATGTAAATATATTGCAAACGGAAAAAAATGTTTTTGAACATCATGTGCCAAAAAATGCAGTAATAAATTTGTAACTTATATAACTATTATTTTGGTTATCGCATGCAATAACTGCACAAAATTTCGTAAACCTAGCTTAAATATTTATGGAGATATGGACATTTTTGCATAATAAAAAAAAGGAAAGAAAAGCGCATTTTTTGTCTTACTTTAAAAATATTCAATAAAATTGAACAAAATTTTTTGATTAATTTAATATTGCAAAATTTTTGCTTTGAAATTTGTGAAAAATTCGTTAAAAACTGCGCAAGATATTGAAGTAGAAAGAAATTGTTCCTTCATATTACGTTATTGCATATTGTATTTAAGTAGTTCTTTCATATTGCGCATGTGCCGAAAAAAATTTTAAAAAATTTCTTAATTTTGTAGTGAATCGTATTTAGCAACTAATAAAAAAAAAAGTCCTATTTGAATATCTTAAAAATTTAAAAAGTTTCAAGCCTTAGTAGTTTTTTCACTTTTCTTAGCAGTTTTTTCACTTTTCAAAAGAAAGCTCAAAATGCATTTTCCCACAAATTGCATTTTAGTACTATTAAACAAGATTTATTAAAAATGACACTGGCATCATTGAGGTTCATTCCCCATAAAATTATCTTTTCTTTCGCAGGTTTTATTTCCTAATACCATCACACTTTGTAGTCCGAACCATCACTGAAAGGGTATTATCATTTGTTAATAAATTTAGTTAAATAGTATAAAAGGAAATTTGCGGAAAACCCGTTATCAACCTCTAGCTTTCGTTTAAAATGTACAAAAGCTATTTAGAAAATTGCTTGAAACTTTATAAATTTTTAAAATATTCAAATAAGTTTCTTTTTATTAGTTGCAAAATACGATTCACTACAAAACTAAGAAAAAATGCTTTTTAATATTTTCGAGCTTGCGTTCTATAAAAAAAACACCTAAATTACTCATATTTAGCTCAATTTTTAAAGAGTTTTTCTCAAATTTCAAGGCAATAATTTTGTAATCAATTATATATTGATCCAAAAGTTTTATTTAATTATATTGAATATTTTTAAAGATGCAGCAAAAAATAAAATAAAATAAAAAACGTGAGAAAAAAAATTTTCGTTTTTTCATAAAAAAATGTCCATATCTCCATAAATATTTAAGCTAGGTTTGCAAAATTTTGTGCAATTATTGCAGGTAACAATCAAAATAATAATTACAAGTTACAAATTTATTACTACATTTTTTTGGCATAGGGTGTTCAAAAAAAAATTTTTTTCGTTAGTAATTTATTGTCGATTCCTCAAACCTCAAAAATCTTTCAACTTCATTGATATGTATGACAAATCGTACCATCTAAGCACTTCTAAATTTATAAACTGATTCTCTAATTTTTTTGAGAAATATCAAAAAATGTGTTAGTATCGAAGTGTTCCCATTATTTCGTCCAACACCTATCTATCACGAATCACATAAAAAAATTATACGAAAATTTCATTTCATGTGTAAAATAGTAAATACTTGTCAAAGAAAACATAAAAACCGCTAGATATAAAAAACAAAATAATAAGACTGCATAAGGGTCTTAGTAATTTTAATTAAAAAATTCTCTCCCTCATGATGATATAAAATAAAGAATAACGTTTCATGGAAAATGAATTAAACATCTTAATAACGAAAAAAATCAGTTGGCACTTTAAAAAAAAATTTCAAATACATGTTTTTTTTTTTTTTTTTTTTTTTTTTTTTTTTTTTTTTTTTTTTTTTNAAAATTGACTTTTTATATACGAACCTACCGAAAAAGCGTAATTCCAATCTTCGGTTATCCAAGTCGCGTCTCCTGCCCCTTCTACATAAATATCCTTACTTCGAGTTACTATAGCAACTGATTATAAAAGTGAGAGTTCAATAGAAATGAAGAATAAGAGGTAGTGCAAATATTTCCAAACTTTAGTTCTTTTTAAACACCAAATGATCTTTTTGCATTCCTAAATTATTTAAAAAATTCCCCAAAACATACACTGAGTGTAGCTTTGCAAATAAGCATTTAAATTATTAATAAAAAAATCGCTGGCGAAATTTCTAGAATCACTAGTATAAAATGTACGCCGAAAACTCCAAAACCTGGTTCATTGCCTAATGCTTGCGGAGTTTCTTATGATCACGATCACCTCCTAACTACTGTCATTTTCCTCCAGCAATTAAATAGGTTTCGATGTTTTCAATTTCGCTTTGCTCAGAAGTGGTCTTTGTGTTTTTCTTGCTTTAATGTTACTTGCATATATACTTTTTTGCCTACTTTCAGATATGAATTTTTAAATTATTTATGAGGATGGTCTTTACGGAGCAACCTGTGTATTAAGAAGGGTGAAAGTCCTAACTTCAATTAATTCACAATATATATATATATATATATATATATTGTGAATTAATTGAAGTTAGGACTTTCACCCTTCTTAATACACAGGTTGCTCCGTAAAGACCATCCTCATAAATAATTTAAAAATTCATATCTGAAAGTAGGCAAAAAAGTATATATGCAAGTAACATTAAAGCAAGAAAAACACAAAGACCAATCACTTCTGAGCAAAGCGAAATTGGAAACATCGAAACCTATTTCATTGCTGGAGGAAAATGACAGTAGTTAGGAGGTGATCATAAGAAACTCCGTAAGCATTAGGCAATGAACCAGGTTTTGGAGTTTTCGGCGTACATTTTATACTAGTAATTCTAGAAATTTCGCCAGCGATTTTTTTATTAATAATTTAAATGCNATATATATATATATATATATAATGTTTTATTTTCAAAAATCTATTCGTAAAAGTTATACATTTTTTAAACAGGTTTGTAAATACCGTTCCATGGAGGCCAGAGAACATTTTCAAGCATTGGTAACTATGTAAAAATACTTATCAGTTTTTTATTAGTTTATGGTTAGATTCAACTGAACATTTTGATTGTATAAGAATTGTAATTAATTTTACATGCAATTTTTGAATCACTAGTTAAACATGATAGACCAGTAAGTAATGATATACTTATTGACACTTTATATGGTTATTATCAATTAAATTACTGCGACTTTATTAAAAAATTAACTTTTTCCTAGTTGAAATCTCCATAATTAAGCGTCTAACAGTCCATCATAAAAATTTTATGTGCTATGAGTCTTACAGATTATTAATAACGTGAGTATTATCAATGTTTGTTAATATCATATTCGGAAATATATTTGTATTTACATCACTTGCGTCTTTTTTTACACAACAGTCCACCTGAGAGTATTTATGTTGCTGTCAATTACGATAGAAGAGAAGTTTTTATCAATTACGTGAAGCGGCGTAAGGCTATATACGGGAGTAAACATTTTGTTAAAATTATCACACTGTAATGACACTTCTGATTTTAAAAAATTAATTAATTAATTAATTAATTTAAAAAACCTAAATTTTATTTCACCAGCTGAACCCACTTAATGAAGTAACTTAATTGCTTTCAACTGCGTACATATAATAATCTGATACAGAGGGCTAATCTAACAATCTCATGACCAGCGGAAGGGGGTTCGAGTCCTAGCGTTGACACCTTAATATTTCCTCCATTCCCTTTAACACATGAAGAGTTTCCAGTGTTCTGAACTCTTAAATTTATATTCTGCATTCTTCAATGCTCACCACCCAACGATAAGCCTAGCTTCTATGTCCAATTAAATTCCTTTTTATACGGTTTCAAAGGTAGTTGTAAATGGTTAATAAAAAAAGTATAGTTTTGTATTCATGGTAAAATAACCCTACTAGTTGTAAACGGTTTCAAAACAGCAAAGGTAAAAAAAAATTTACCGCAACTTTTACAGTTAATCGGATGGGCATACTGCTGCCGATTATTTTACCATAATTTTATAATGAAAATTCTAACAGTGTATACTTTATTTAAGCAGTTGAAATGCGGTTAGAAGTTACCCTGGACTGATTATCAAACAGTACCGAAATTCGAATCTAGTGACCGAAGCCTACACAACCTCGCTTGTACAAATTGAAGGCAGCAAAAATTGAAATTTCTGTTCAAGGACTTAAGTGTTCTTATGTACGGCCCATTGATGAACCAGTTTTTAATGAAACTGACTTTTCGCCAGCTGAAACTATAATTATGAAGACGAATCAATCGAATCTAAGAAATGAGCCTTCTCATGATGCAAGTAATCATACGTTTGCTTGGAATATAACAGACCAATCTGCTTCAATACCTTCATTTGTACTGAAGATTTCCTTCGAATCAATTTCCATTATTCTTAAACTTCAGAAGAAAGAAGTTACTTCTTTATCACAAAGAGTTGAAATTTTATCAAGCAGACCTTATAAAATAAAACTAGAACTATCGATTGAACTTAAAATCGCCAAAGAAAAAGTTAAAAAGACAGAGATGAATATAAAATTAGAGAAGTTAGATCAAAACTTCTCAACTTTAATTCAATAAAACAAAAATAGTAAACTGAAGTCAAAGAAAATAGCTCCTAGAAGCAAGTAATCGAAACAAGTTAGGTGTATTAGTAATACACTTAATAAGTAATCTCAGGAAACTGAAGCGGTAATATTTACTTGATTTAAAAAAAAAAAAAAATTCAAGAATATGTTGATAGAAAAAAAAAGGCGACATGCGTCAAATGCTCATAAATAGGCACCCATTCTCAGGACCTGGCAGACGTGAATGAGACCAAAGTGATTTAAAATGTGACCCTCAAATTAGGCGAGTTCTCACTTTATTTTCCATTTTTCATTGGCGACTTGACATTTTATATTTCAAATCACTTTGGCAAGTTTTGAGCGCCAGTCTTAGAGACCTTAAAATATGTCGACTTTTATTTCCATCTGCATATATATTTTTTTTTTTTTAAATTGAAGTACGGTAGGTGCATATTGAACCAAAGCTCTTCTTCCTTACAGGACGATATTATCATTGAATCAATGACTTGAAGGTATGGAAGTTCATTTTGAACGGCTTTAGGGTTCAATTTTGAGCATAATTCTTAAATGGCAATAAACTGTAAATTTAGAACTAAATTCATTTTTCATTTGAATTCATCATAAATACTCAACATACTTCCTGTTTAGATCTCTCGAGGAAAATAACTGAATACAAGAAAACACGAAGAAAGTTAAGAAAAACAATAAGTTTCATTTATTGCGCTTAAGCTGCAAGTAAACAGAACTCATTAGATAAGTTCAAAGTGAAGAATAAAACAAAGAAAAATTATAGACAAATGAAAAGGGGGAATAATAAGTAAAAAAATAACAAACAACAGTTTATATAAATAAAAAAAAATTAAAAAAAAGAATTAAATTTTATTTAAAAAACCGGAAAAAAAAAGATATAATCTTTTCTTCAGCCCACACGATTATATCCGCAAAACAGAGTGCTTTCTGATATTGTATCAATAAAGCCAAAGCAAAATATATTAATACAATAGTGTGAGGAGCACTCAAAAATTATCTATACCCGGTCTATAATTTTTCTTTGTTTTATTCTTCATTTTGAACTTATAAAGTAAATTATTAGAAAATCAAAGAAAAACGATAATCTTCGATTTTTTAATCATTTACTTACATCAAAGTAGTCATTACGTATGTAAAATTTCGTTTCATTTTGACGACTCCTTCTTGGTGCGCTAATTTTTTTTTCCATCAGTGTATATACAGATATTACGTATTCACATATTTGGCAAATTTGAAATCCCCTTTTCATCAAAAATAAGCAAATTTTAAAAATCTCCCCATTCTTTCATAAGAAACTTGCACCTCCCTCCCCCACCCCCGGTTTTTGACTTGGACTTTTACTGTATAATCTGATTTTGGGATTAAATTCAAATTAAAGATATACCTTTGCATAAAACAAATATTTACTTTTTTATTTATTTATTAATATTTTGAGTAGAATGTCTTTAGCAGTCTTTTTTCTGCTTAAAACAAATTTTTCTTCTACCGAATTAAATTTTTTTCCAAATTTAAATTTTTTCCACGGGTAAATTTTATTTTGCATTTTACGAAAATTTTGATTATAAGGGGATTATAACCTGCTTCTCCTTGTCATCAAAAATAAACAAATCACAAAACACTCCCCCTCTATTACGTGCTTACGCAATATTCTAACAGCACCTTTAATCTCTGAAAGAATATCATCAATATAATAAGAGCAACTATAAGAATCTTACTAATCTGATAAGAATTTTACGATTACGAATGTTCGATATTATATGAATCTTACTTTTATATACATATTAATGAGAAATTACTTAATTTTATTATAATTGCATCCCCAATTTCATGGTTTCATCTTAAATCTATCTTAAATGAATTAGAGACCTCTTAAATGAAATTGTTATCAGTTAAAAAATTATTAAAGCTATACTATTGGTATTTAAATTTAACGTACTTGCCTTCTCCAAAACATATATTTTACTTACATTTCTAAAAAAAATAGCTGTTTTTTATAACATTTAATCTTTCTTTTTATTGGGAGAAATTTATTTATATTTATTATAACCACTTGGAGAAAATTTTTTTAATCATTTATGAACAGAAAAAAAACATAAGAATTCAAAACTATAAGTTATTACTTAACATAAATAATGAATTCAAATCAATTAAAAAAATAATAAATTATTCAGATTTTACTATTATTCCCTCATTCAAAACTTGTATGAAATAAAGTGAATTTCTTTTTCACCTTCGTCACATTTGATTGTTTGTATAATCTAATTATACTTTTTTCAAATAATAGCTCTGATTTTAATTGTCTGCCTTCTCAAATATTTTGAATAAAAATAATAAACAGACATTGAAATGTAATTATATCTTTCGAGTCACAAAAAAATATTCCTTACTCAAAAAATGTCCCGAAAAATTATCATTTGAATAAAATTAAATGGCACTTTTTGCCTTACATGTACGGTGGAAAAAAAAACTCCCATTACTGACCAATTTTAATTTAATAAGAATTCTTTGCCATTCTTTTTAAATTTATTCGACTTCGTATGCCTTTTTGCTATATTCGAAGGAGTCTAATAAATTTTTATAACCTTCTCTAATTCTCTATTTTTTTTAATTAAAAATCCGTATTGAATCGTAAATGTAATTATGTCAAAGAAGTTATTTTCGTCCTATATGTAAGACATAAGAAACTATTTTAACATTTCGACACATGAAAATAATTCGAAGTATAATTAAATGTGCATAAAAGGTCAGCAATTATGTTAAATGGAGCTCATAAAAAATAATTGTCACTTGTTTTTGAAATGTTCTACAGTGAGGTATTGGTTTGAAACATAATTAATTCTACCGAATATTATTTGTTTAAGAACAACTCCTCCTTCTAGAATATTTTTTTCTTTAACATTTTACAGGAGAAGTTTGCTTTGACGTCAAATGAAGGTATAATTGAGTTTTTTAACAATTTTTTCTCTTTATTTCATAGGAGGGGAACATTTCTTTTGAATTATCATATGCTTTGCTTAAATCTAGAGTTTCAATTAATTTTATGCATTCATTTTTGTGCGAAAAAAATCCTTCTATATTTATACGAATAAAGACGAAAAGTTTCTTTAGGTCTTGAATAGATAGATATTTTTTTTGATAAAATGTTTATGTCGCAATTTTATGTATATGTCTTTACACATTTTTTTTTATCATTAAATAGTTGATCATTTGATACCCATGTGACATTTACACAGCTTGAAACCTTAAGCGGCAAATTAGATTAAGTTTTTCTAATATAAAAGTCTTTAGACATTTACCTCATCAGTTTTTTCTCGAGTCCTTATTTCTATATTCGCGTATCATATATATATATTTATACATATATATTTTTTCTTCACGATTCCTGCTTAATTTAGAAAATCAGAAATTGCAAATAGAAAAAAAAAATGTCTGCATCTTAATACTGCCTGCGTACCTCTAGACAACAAACCCGCTTTCGCCATCTCTCGCAATTTCCCATAAGAGAACAGACCAAAAAAAAAGACTCTTAAAAGAAAAATTCTTCCGCTCAACCCTTTCTTTATTTTCGCCTGCTGCCTTAACCCTTCCCTCCCTAAAAAGCTTCTCTTTAACCCCTTCCTTCCATTTTCTACTCCTTCCCTTCCTCTCCATTTTTTCCCCCCGGCAATTGATCCAACCCTCTAGCTGAATCAAAGGCAAGTACTGACAATATTGACTCCACCGAATACACACCTGCAAATTGCGCGAGTCCCTCCTACTGTCAGTCATTCTTCTTAACCCCGCCTTAAGGCGGAGTCAGCTGCATCTCGTCGAATTCCATCGCTAATTGGTAATGGTGGGTGAGGTCATGTTAAGTAGAAGAAAAGAAGCTGCGTCCACGGATCCGGCTATGTCTGGGTGTGGGAGGAAATGAAAGAACTCTCCCTAAAGATGAATATTTCATGTAAACCCCCTTTTTTTTCTTCCCCGGATCTGCAGGACTTTTGATAGGATTTTTTCTCTTGATTTTGTTTTATTTGCAAGTGAAGTTTCTTTGAAAGCGGTGCTTTTGGCGCAGCGCTATTTGGCGTGTAGAGCGAGCTTAATGAATTGTTGACGGTTTAGAAGCTATAATCGACCTTTAAGTATCCCACCTTAATCCGTTCTCTACATCATTTCTTGAAGGCTTCGTTGCCACCAACAAAAACTTTTTTTCCTTTAAAGCACTCGAATTTTTTTTTAAATGACCGCTTTTAAAACTGACTCATTTCTTCCCGAGCATTTCGAATATTTCGACTTATTAAAAAAATGATAAATGAAAAACTAATGCTCTTCATATCTCGATAAAAAAAACGCGAATTAATATGATTAATTATGCAGCGTATTTTTTTCTCTCGTTTCATACCAATGACTTCTTCATATGAGAAAAGGGTTATTTAAGATGAGCGCTATCATAAAATCTATTCTTCACTTTTTTTAATTTTATTCTTCCTTATCTAAGAAAATTCTATAAATTTAAGTAGTCTTAGTGAAACAGAAATCTTGGACAAAAATAAGCACTTTTTCCAATAATTTTCTTTTGGTTATTTGAGGAGAAAAAAATTTTTTTAATGATTTGCACTCGGTTAAAATGAAATTATTTTCGTCGCTGCATTACTTTCAAATTGGACTTTTTTTTAATCATTACTTTTACGTACCTATAAACATTTTTCACTTTAAAAAGTAAAGCATATACCATTATTTCACGAGAAAAGAAATGAATAATTATTGATATATATATATAGTCAGATCTCGATATAAGGTCATCCGCATATAAGGTCACCCCGCATATAAGGTCACCCCGCATATAAGATCACTTTTCCGGCTCACTGAATAGGAATTCTTTGTTACAGATTATCGGATATATGACCAAGTTTTAAAAATCGTTATCACTTGTAAGGTCATTTTTATCTGAGGCGAAGGGAGCTCTTTCCTAACAAAAGCCTACTTACAAAAGTTGGAACAGGGTGTCCACCACATACATAGCAAATTGTTTTCGTCATGCTGGTTTTGTGAGTTCTCTAAATATCGTGGATGACGAAACCAAAGAAGAAAACGATATTCCTCTATCTGTTCTAATGGAAGATCTGAAAAATCGTGGCCATGCCATTGAATATGGTTTGATTGACGGAGAAAATTGCCACCACTTCAGAAGCTACAATTTCTGAAATTGTTTCACAACTTGTGGGCAGTGAAGACAATGACAGATGACAGTGATTCTGAGACTGTAGCTGAACCCAAGCGGCTGCAATGTAATAAATGTCATGCGAATTTTTTTTATAAACCGTGAGGGAGCTGAGGAACATTTTGAGAAGTTGCAAAGTGTGGAAAACATTGTTCGAAAAATGAAACCAAAAACAAGACAGACCTGCGTAAATGATTATTTTAAATAAGGTAGGATGTAACGTATGTATGTGCACTATGAGGAAATTTGTAAACAGCTTTATTTCAAATTTAAAAAAATTTTAAAAATCTAACTTTCCTTAATTTTTTACTAATTCTGTTAAAGTTTATTGACTTAAATATTTAATTTATGGTCGATCGTTTTCGTTTGTATTAACATTTTTAAAAAATCATAATGTGTACTATTTAAGTGCTTAGATACGAACTGTTAATGAATCATGAATCGGTTAAAAGGTCACACCGCTTATAAGGTCACTTTTGCGACGTCCCTTAGGGTAACCTTATATCGAGGTCTGACGTATATATGGGTCATTCTCACGAAAACTGTCATTTTTCAGTTCATAAAATCCCAAAAAAGTAAAGTGAATAAAAAGCTCTGAAACTTTTTATATTAATAGAAATATGTAATGGCATTATAAAGAAAGTATATATCCTATAAATTATACTTAATATTTAAATTAATTAATTTTTTAAATAATTAATTAATAATCAATTAATTTATAATAATTAATAATTAATTAATTAATTTAATAAATAAATTAATTAATTTAATAAATTAATTTATTAATTTTTTAATTTATTTTTCAAATTAATTAATAAGTAAATTAATTATTTTCACTATTTAAAAAGTGAGGGA
>NC_092214.1:16174465-16319429 GCF_043381705.1 Parasteatoda tepidariorum | reverse complement strand
TATATATTCGATATATATATTCTATAACTATTAACTACTGTTCAAGTGAAGGGAATTCGGAATTCTGATATCATTATCGTTTGACCATCACATGCATCACGTTTCTCCGCACAGCGAAAATATTTTTCCAATTTAATTACTTGGACAGTGCGTCGGGAATAAAGTTCTCCCTATGCACATTTGTATAAATTAAAATTTATTCAAAGTGCCAATCTTAAAATTTTTTTTTTCTCAAGAAAAAAAAAATTCTCATGCTTATCTGGATTTCTCCAATTTTTGAGGGTTCATATTAAACTTTTTTTCAGCAGAAATAAAAAAAAGCTTTATATCCGAAGTTACGACATAGTGAGGTATTGCTGTACTTAAACATTGACATTTCAAAAGGACAGTAATGTTCTGAAAAAAATTTTGGCTATAAAATTTTTTAAATAAAAACATTGCATAGTTCTAACGAAAGTATTTTAACGAACATTTCTTCTTAACTATAAAATTATTTTTGAATCAAAAATAAATATTCTATAAATTGTTTTATGACAGTATAATAGTTTATTAATATAACAAATGTCACCAGTTTTTATAAAAACAAAATTCTTGGTCCATTAACTTTCATTAGATTTATGTCATAACAAAAACGGTTTCGGACCTATAATCTTCATTATGATGGAACTCTTAAAAGTCTCAAACAATGAACTAAAACTTTTTGAAAACACGAAAAAAACTTGTCATTTCCCCGTCTAAATTATAAATATTTAATGAACCAACAAAAGTAAGATTTGTATGTTATGTCAAGGTGACAAAATCTAACTTATAACATTCTGCTTTGATGCGCATGCATTGGATAAATTATAAAATATTTTTTTTATTCAAAATTATACAATTTTCATTATGGAAGAAGCAAATCTCTTACACTACTTTTACATTACTTTAGCTTTTACATTGCTTACGTCTAACGTTTGTCATAGTTAAACCCAAAAACTTTTCAGGAAATATTTGTTTGTTTATCCATATTTTTTTCATACATTATAAAAAAAATAACAAAAACAATTGTTTGCATTTTACAGCAAAAGCTGCTGGCACCGTGACTGCCAGCAGCTGCTGTAAAATTTATTACAAAGTTGTTGCTGTTTTGAATATTACATCAGATTCCTGTAAAATTTAGAAAAAGTTATTGCTTTGAACATGACAGAAGAATGTTGTAAATTTTACTAAGTACTGTGATTATTACAGCACATTGTCAATGTTACAAGATGCTGTTTCTGATGGTGCTGTGAAGTGTCAGTAACAGCAAGTTGTGTAACTTATATCACTTTGCTGTAATATTTTGAGTTACTGTAAAATATCAGTTTCTGTATATTTCAAAACAGCAACTTCGTAAATTTTACAGTTGCTTCAGACAGTTCCCGTGCCAGCATGTTTTTCTGTAAAATATATATGAATTTTTTAATGTGTATGTCTATACAACTATATCAATGAAGTTGTTAGATAATTAAAATAATTGATTAAATTATAAATAATATCTGGTACGTAATTTATGAGAAAGAGATAAATGAAGTAAATGTAAATTTGTGACAAAATATTTACACATATTATTAATACATTAATCTGAACTTATAATTGTATAAAATAGTATATACTTGATAGTTAAGCGCATAGTAATAAAAATTTCCATTTTGGAAAAAATATGAGTAAATTTATAAGCTTCTTTTGATTTTCAATTTCATTGATAATAACATCAGAAAGCGACCATTAGTGCATCAATGCTAACTAGCCCAGCATATTTGACTGGAGATGCAACATTTAAATACAAAATTTCTTAAAGAATTTTATACGAACATCAAATTTTGAAACGTAATATCCATTCGATTTCATAAACTAATATCGTAAGTACTTTCTCAAAGTTATTCACCTTTGAATCAAATGTTCCAAATGTTTTCTCACCTTCATGAAAATGTCTTAACAAGCCTGTATCAAATATATATAAATTTTACGATAAATATTGTAAGAAATAAGTAAGTAAATATTAAATAAATAAAAATGAAGGAAATTAATAAAATAGCAAATTTTGCTCCTCGCCTATCTTAATATACTGAATGTTCCGTAACGACCGTCCTTAATTTTTAAGCTCATTATCAAGAAAAAATATAGACATCGTAAAATAATCTCAAAGCTACGGAAACAAACAAAACAAAAAGCAATCAAAATTTACTTATCGCTACTGAGAACTGAAAACATTATAGGAGGAAATAGAGATTAGGCGATTATTAGAAATACCCAAAAGTTTCATCAGGCAATTAAACTGTTTTCATGTCCTCCCTACGCTCATAAAAAAAATCTTTGTATTTTGCTATCACCATGACTGCCAGCAGGTGCTTTAAAATTTACAACAGAGATGCAGTTTTTAATATTACAGCAGACTGATATAAAACTTACCGCAAAATGTTGTTTTGAATATTACAGCAGATTATTGCAAAACTAGCAACAAAGGTGTTGTTTTGAATATTACAACATATTTGTGTATAATTTACAACAAAGCATTACAGCAAACTGATAAGTATTTCACTAAATGCTGCGACTAATGTAGCAAACTGCTTTTGATGTCACAATATGCTAACAATACGATAACTGTTTCTGACAGTGTTGAGCACTGTCAGTAACATCAAGTTGTGGATTTTAAATCATTCTACTGAAGTATTTACAACATTGTTCAAAACAGCAACTTAATAAGCTTTGCACCTGTTGCTGGCAGGAAGTTTTGCTGTAAAATACATGGGATATTTTATAGTGTGTATAAAACTATATTATAGAGCTTTTAGGACTATATACGTAATAAATAGTAATGTAATTGATTAAAGCATAAATTATCTCACGTGTATAGTTGTATAAAGATAGACACAAGTGAAGTAAATATAAATTTGTTACAAAATATGATATTTATACACATTAATAATGGCATAATCTGTAAAACCTAATTGCATAAAATTATTTATAATAGGTTACAGGACATATAACTACAAAAACCACAAGTCAGGAAAAAATTAAAGTATTCTTTCATAAGGTTACTTCAATTTAAATTATTACTAACACCATAAAGCGGCAATTAGTGTATCATTACTTTCTAGATAAGCATGTTTGACTACAGATTCAAAAATTAAAAGTTAAATTAATTACAATTTTTATACGATCAAAATGTTCATTTTAATCTAAGTGCCGTAGTTTTTATTCAACTTCATAAACCAAAATAAAACTGATCAAAAGTATTTTCTCATAATTATTCATGCTAGAATAGCGAAATTTTCCTCTGGCCTCCACGAAAATGTTTTTACAAATAGTTTAAAAAACGTATAAATTTACATATTTTGAATACATGTTTTGAACTACATAAAGTTGAAAGTTTTACCTATCTTGATAAACAGGTTGTCCCGTAATGACCATCCTTTATAAATAATTTTAAAAATACTTATCAGAAAGTAAAGGGTCCCAAAATAATATTAAAGCAAGAAAAAATCGAAACTTATTTAATTACCGGAGAGAGTAGTTAAAAAGCGATCGTAAGGTTGCAATCAAACTGGTTTTGGTTTTTTCGTCTCGACTTCCTTACTAGTGATTCTACAGTGCTTCAACCATACAATGTGCATACAATGTGCAATTCAGCAGTGCTTCAACCATAATAATGATCCAGAGACATAACTGGCGCATGCGGACACTACACTTCCTCAATTTAGATTATAGGGTAGATGGTGGTACTCAGGACTAGTAAAATATGGCTAGTAAAAATCATGTGGCTCAGGGACTAGTAAAAATCATTTGATAAACTCACCACGTTACCCAACCACCCCAACTGAGCCTCAACTCCTTCAATTATAGGGCACAAGAGTGAAAGTCCAAGGGGCCATTCACATTGCATCTGATTGTCATAGACGCGCGTGTGAATGTTTTGTTCCAACATATAAGACTAAATGCTCTCGCATGTTTGAATCGCATTTGCAAGCGATTCCATTCAGTGAGAATGCTCCACAATTCGATCATGTACTCAGTCTTTAGCATGGGAAATCAATCCCAAACCCAAGTCGTGGCAGACAAACCCTTTACTCACTCCACTGATTAGGTATAGACAAAAAGGATAATATAGACAATAAATGCTAATTTTTAACATCAAAAATGTCTGGTAAACTTTTCCATTGTTGTCATTGCTTTACGTGGCACTAGATCTACCCAACGGGCTATTGATGGCGGACTGGGAAACATTTCCTGAGGATGATCCGAAGACAAGCTACCAAAATTTTGATCCTCTGCAGAGGGGATATCTCCCCTGCTTCGGTATCCCGACTACGTGAGGGCGAAATCGAGCACTTCACGGTAGAACAGCTTAACGAGAACTGACACAGCACACCCTCGGTCCCTTTGCAGGCTGATCAAAGTGGTCACCCATCCGCACACCTTAAGAAATCGAAATTTGTAATAACCTTGCGAAAAACTAGATAAGTATGCAAGTACAGATTGCGATAGCATTTTCCCCCTAAATAGTTAAATTACTTATTTGCAAAGTTAAAAGCAGTGTATGTTTTTCAGAATTTTTTTGAGGAATTTAAGACCGGATGGTCAAACCAGATGGTCAAATGTAAGTCTTTCTATGGTTCAGAAACTTTAATAACAATTTCTTACCGCAGGCTCGGCATCCAGAAAGTTCAGTCAAGATTCCTCAAGCAATACGACTGGGGCCGACGACCGATATTTATCCTTGTGTACGCGAAAGAATCGAACCGTAACTCTGAGTCAGGTCAGATCCTTTCCTAGAGCAGTCATCGGAAGATTGGTGTCAACGTCTACAGTGCGTAGAAGGCTTCACGAACGTGGTTTGTTCGCTAGGTGACCAGCCATTTGCGTGCCACTCTCCCTTTGGTAATGGCCACTCTCACCATAGCAAAGAATGCTTGTAGTGGGTGCAGCAATATGTTCTCTGGACATCTGACCAATAGGGGGCTGTGTTTCGCACAGGTGAGTCCAGTTTTAGCCTCCAATGCGATAGTACTCTTTGCTTGATCTGAAGAGAATTTGGAACCCTATATCATCTATGAAATATCCGTGAAAAATATGCATTCCAAGGAGGCAGTGTCTGAGAGTGGAGTAGTATTTCTTTGGATGGACGCACAAACCTGCAGAACTTTTTACATGGAACCGTCAGTGTTCATGAGTACAGATATGACATCCTTGGTCTTTATGTGCACCCTTTTGCTATTGCTATGGGAGTTGATTTCGTGCTACAGGACGATAACGCAGCGCCGTCACCCAGATCTCACATTGTAGATGATTATCTTCAGCAGCAAACAATTCAGCGCATGGAGTGGCCAGCTCGATGAACGGACTCAGATCCTATCAAGCATGTTTGGGATGTTTTAGAAAGACTTAGAAGCTGCTCTGAATTTTCCTCCTCAAACCCTTGCTAGAGAAGATTATACTGCATACTGCAGGTACTTTTTCTATTCCAAACTTGCACATCTGACTAATTCATTTCACAAATATACTAATTTCTGTAACATCATAATTGCTTGGTTAATACTTTTTATGTTATTTTATACATTATTATGTGCACTATAATGTGCGTGAGTTTGATTATTTTCTATGCTTAACTTTTTGAGTTAAGGCCTTTATTGTGACATCTCCTTAATTTATGATAACCAGTGTAATTTAGCCGCGATGGCTCAGGGGGTAGAGCGTTCGCCTTCCAATGAAGAGACCCGGGTTTGAATCCTCATCCGGCTTGCACCGAGCACAGTGCTGACGTGATATATCCTCAGCGGTAGACGGATCATGGGTTAGAGTCTCCTTGCCGTCAGGCTAACCGCAGGAGGCTCTAGTGGTCTTCCTCTCCATGTAGCGCAAATGCGGGTTGTTTCCATCAAAAAGTCCTCCACGAAAGTAAATTTCTCCCAATACTTGATCCAGGAGTTTCCTTGTTTACTGGATTAGGTTCAAAATTACAAGGCTACGGAGTTGAACATTAGAAATCGTAAACCCAAATTTGGGTCGGCTGTTCAACGACGGTTATAAAATATTAAATAATAAAGCCAGTGTAGTTTCACATTAAAAATAATAGCATGCTGATGCTTACATTCGATTCGCCCCTTACACTGACGAATATTAACTCTTATGATGGAAATGTTTTTAACATTCATTGCCAAAATTGATAACATTTGAAGGAGTCCAGTTTATCAATAATATTTTCTATTTTAATTTTAAACACGATGTCAATTTAAAAAAATTTTAAAATGTCTTTCCTAAAGTACAGGAATGAGTTAAAAGTTTAAAGAGGACAAACGTAAACAGGAAATAGAAATGAACAAAATTATCTCTTACATTACATTCGGATTGATTAATCTTAGTGGTTCGAATCTTAAAGACGATGTCTTAAGATCTTTTTTATGAACAAACAGACTTTTTTTTCCAAAATATGGGAGCTGGAAAATATGGTCTCAATAGTTTGATCTGTAAAGGAGTCAAAAGTTTGGATTACTTTTACTTTTCGCTTATTTCACCATTTTTTTGTAAATATTTAAACAAATCAAAAACATTTTGCACACAATTATAAAAACATTATAAAAAAAATTAATTTTACTCAATAAAAAAAAAAGATTTTAAAAATATATTTTAAAAAAATAATATATAAACTTATAAATAATGTAAAAATTTTGAGCTGAAAAGCATGCAAATTTCCCATCATTTTAAACTTTGTCATTTTAAATGACGAAACATAAAATTTGAAGTCGAATAGTTCTCGTGGAATAAAAATTTAAAAGGTATAACTTTTAAAGTTTTTATGCTTAGAAACTTTTAGACCGATTTTTTTCAAATTTCGTACTTTTTAATTCTAAATTAAATAGTTAAAAATGACGTACACGCAGCTTTACATAGTTTTTTTGAATTAAATAAAATAATACGAAGTAATATATTAAAAAATGTATATGTTTAGAAAAACGAATTTTATAATTGTGAGCAAAATGTTTTTAGTTCATTTAAATGACTTCGGAGATTAATCCACAAAAAGTAAAATTAACATTAAAATGTCTGGACTTCGGACTTCTTTTCTCCCTAAACTTTTAAGACCATGATTACCGGACTGAGACTCCACCCCATATTTCGAGGGTCAAGAATCAAAATATGTCGGAAAAAGGCAAGTTTATTCAAAGAATGTCCGTTTTAATGTAAATACCATCCACATTAATTTGTTAGCATTATTAAAATAAACCATTTGAATCATTACTATTGTATGTTACTCTGCAAGAATCCGTTTATTATATCAAAAGTTATTAACATTTTAAAAAAATATATGTTTCAAATAAAATATGTTAAATAGTTATCAATCTTGTTAGATCTAGAAATCTAGAAATAATCTAGAAATCTAGTAATCTAGAAATAAAAATCAAATGTTTCAGCTAGAGTTTGATTTGAAATCCCAATCTCTCAGGTAGAAAGCAGATTGCTTAACTGCTGCACCACGAAACCACGAGAGTTAAAAAAGTTATATTATTTTATAAGTAAGTGAACTAAAAATTTAAAGTGGTACGTTTTCCCCAGGGACAGAAGTAGTTGCAAATTTTTGTCCTATTTAAGGTTTACAACCGTTCTCTTTAATTTAAGCTTAATTTCGTCCCAATACGGATTTTATAGGGGAGAGTGGGGTCAATTGTAACAGGGTAAGATTGTAATAGAGCAAAAATTTCGAGTGTCGGGTTCTAGATTTGGTTCCTAGGTGGCGCACAAGGTGTATTTAATAAATCTGCATGTACACCCCTGCTGGCAACCATTTTTATGTACTTTTGAAAGAGTTACATCACAAAAGATATTTTCACGCTACGTAAGTACTTTTTTTGGTATTAGAATATTATATTGTAGAAAAGTAATTTTGTTTAAACAAATAAAAATTATTACCCAAATATGTAAGTGGACACCTTAATTAACATTTCAATAAAAAAACATTAGTTTTGTTAATTAACTAGCATTGTTTTTAACAAATGAAGCTGAAATGGCGTCTTGGGGACGATTGTAACAATAAGTAAAGGGACGATTGTAACAGCTGAAAATAAATAATCTTATGTTTACAAACCATTACTTAACTCTTTAAGAACCACCAATAGTTTCCTATATCATTTATATTATGTTGCATGTGCATTATTTTATTTGTCACCTTTCACAGCATAAATTAAAATTTTTAACCCCTTAAAGTTAAAAGTTTAACCCTTTAGGTCTCTGCTCATTATTATTTTTACTCCTAAAATATCACTACTATTTTGATCAATAAAAAAATATATCACAACTATGATAATATGTATAATTAACTATGTTTTAGTTGAATTTATGAACTGTTACAATTGACCCCGTAAGTGGGGACAATTGTATCAAGTGCACGACTGTCAAAAATTGTTAATAACTAATATAACAACATTTAAAATAAGGTATTTATTTTTTTTTCTGGTAGAGGATAGTCTACTTTACTCGTCTGTCAATTAATACTTATAATATATTGGATTTTGTGTTAGTTAAACATATTTTTAAAAAAAATGTTACAATTGACCCCACTCTCCCCTACGTCTCATGTAATTGTAAATATAAATGTAACATAAAAATTTACGTTTATTCTCTTGCTTATTATATCACGTTACGGATACGATTTGTGTTATTTAAATTATTAATGTTCTATTGTTTAATAGTTTTACATTTTCCATAATTGATTTAAATTCGGTTATTTGAGATATTTGCCTAACCGGAGCTTAGTATACCCTGCTAATACCAGTAAATTGAGGACCTACTTTAACAATACAATTTAATATGGAATATTTCAGCGACTTTGGAACTTTACTTGCTACAGATAAAATCATTACATGTTGTAATTGACGCATGCTCCCTGATAGTGCAGATTGTCATAGTTCCATCTTAAAGAAGTCAAAAACGGTCACATCAGTCACAGTCACTGGTGTGGCAGTTTTAATTTGTCCCAATGAAGTCATGATGTTACTTTAATTTGTGATATCACATAGAAGTTTCATTTACTATTTATTGTGATTTTTGTAAGTAGGTAGTCACTAGGACTAAAGTGACTGTGAAACTTTGTTGTCACTTAGTTGCAACTTTGATACCTTTGAGAACCATTTCACAACTTAAAAAAAAAAAAAAGAACTACAATTAAAATGCAAATAATAATTTGAGTAAAATTTTAAACTTAATTCTGCAACTTATAAAAATGAAGGGATTGTCGATAAGTGATAATCATTCAAAAGAATAAACATCTGGAAAAAAACTTGAAAAAATTCAGACAGTCGATACTTTGATGCTACTCCATCACTTAAAATTGATCTTATAGTAGTCCAAAATTCATTGATCTGTTTTGAATCCGTTGAAAAAGGATAAATAAAGCTTTTGCTTTATAAAAGTTTTGTTGTGCTTTCATTAAATGTTATTTATTTGCTGTTGATTTTTTATTATATTTAGTTACATAGTTGCAACGTATTATTTGGTGGAAAAGGACAAATAATTGGATGCACTATGCCACATCTTCAAACAGGGTGCACAGATTACCAGATTGCACAGAGAACAGTCACAGAGACTCATTTGTGAAGTCACAAATGACTTTTGCGATGTTGATGCGTGGGTTTAAACGCCTTTGGTGCCGTCACCCAGACGTCAACACGAGACTTCAATCTGACATTTAATTGTCACAGTGACTTCACCGTGGGACGAACATGTGACATATTTATGTCTCATCTGGGTCACCATGTGACATATTCACGTCTCAACTGAGTCACCGTGTGGCGAAAAAGTGACATATTCACGTTTCAACAGGGTCACAATGTGACTAAGTTGAGACGTGAATGTATCACATTTTCGTCCCACTGCAAAGTTACTGAAGCGAGGTTTAGGAAAGTGTAATAAAGTAGTAAGGTACTCGCTACAATAACAACTTTTAAAACTAACATAAGTAACATTTAAAAAGTACACCGAGAAAAAAAGTATGGTCAAAACAACCAGAAACCGATCAAATTTACCGTATTTCTACTTTATAGGCATACCAAAAAGCTCAGTAATTTTCACGTGCTATGAGAAGGATTTTAGTAAAATTAACAATAAAATATGGTTTTATAAAATGTAATAAAATTTGGTAGATGTGGTAATTTTTTCATTATACCCAAGAAAAAATCATTAAAACCATTTATTTGGTTATATTTACTTTACAGTTCTGTATTTTTTACTAAATGTGTGGTAATAAGAACTATTATTTTGAAAGCCAAAATTTCTGAAAAACCGTTAAACCATTATGGAAAAAAATTACCAAATAAATGGTTTAAATACCATATATTTTGGTTTATTAACCAAAATTAAGTTATTCTTCTTATACCGGAAGTGTCATTACCATGCATTTCGGTAATATTACCAGAATTTTTTTCGACGTGTAGAACAATAACATTTAAGGGACGAAACTATAGTAGTTAACTATATTATTTTAGTTATCGGCTCTTATAGGTTCTAATTTATTTAATATTGAAACGTCAAAATACATTTTGTTATTTGATTAAATTTTGACTATTTACGTATTAAAAACTGTAGGTGGATGTAAGAAATGCCCTTAAGAAGACAATGGATTAAGTTGAAATTATTTCACTTTTAATGCTGGAAACTTAATTTTATTGCATGTTAGCTGCACATATGGAAGATACCTAATGTACAGAGTTTATGCATATTTTAGAAAAGAACGTTATTTAATTTTCATTTTCACTACACTTGATTAAAAAAAGACTTTTCTTGTGCTATTTAAACTGTTTATTGTCTTGTGCTATTAAATTATTTAAAACAACTATTAAGGGCCAAAACAAACGTTATTAGTACAAAATACGTAGATAAATAAATTTAAAATTTTCAGAAAAGTTTATGAAAACAAAAAGTTTTTAATTCAATGAAATTGAATTTTAAGTTAGAAATATTGAAATCAATCCATGAAAATTTTTTTAGGCAATATTGAAATCAATAGATGAAATTTTTTTTTGATATGACGTTTACTTAGACTGAAATTATTAGGCTTTTTTTGTTTTTTGGATGAAAATTTTAAAACTTTCGTTGTTGTGAAAATGGCATTTTTAATTGCGTATAATAAAGTGACAGAAATTGTTAATAAATTTATATATATAAATAGTTTTCAAAATTTTAATATTTTTATGGAACTCATAACATTTAGAAAAAGAAGTATAGTCAAAACTACCAGATTATGGTAAAATTTACAGCATTTCTGGCTCTGAGAGTATGCTAAAAAGCTCGGTAGCTTTTACCGAAACACTTCGGTAATGATTTTGGAAAAAATAACAATAAAATATGATTTAATAATAAATGATTAAATCTTAAATTTGGTAAATGTGGTAATTTTACAATGATACCTTAGAGGATGGCATAAGAACCATTTACTCGGTTAAATTTACCGTTCAGTTTGATATTTTTGACTAAATGCGCTGTATAAAACTATAATTTTCAAAACCAGAATTTCCGCTAAATCGTTATCATATGAACAAAAATGAACGATTTAAAGACTGTATAATTCGATTACCAAATGAATGATTTAAAGACTGTATAATTCGGTTTTATTAACTGAGAACTATGTTTTTTTTTACCAGAAATGAAAAATACTATGGTAAAATTTTACCAGAATTTTTTTCCCGTGTACATGTTAACTCAGAAATAATAAGGTATTTAGCCTACCTATGACGTACGATAAACTACAAAAATAAAACAGTCTATTTTTAAATTTAAAGTGGACACAGCTGCAATCTTAATTGGAAATGGCTCTGCTATATTGAAAAAGAACTTGAACACTGAGCATTTTTAACATGAATTACATGATTTTTCTTCCAATAAGATTGTGTCAATAGATATAACCTGTATTTTGACGAAGAATAAATTTGTGAATTTATCCAAAAATTTCATAATTTGTTGGATCTAAACACCAACATTGTTCCTGTTCTTGGTGAAATAAGTGCGGGTGTACAAAAATCAAAAAAAGTATACAAAATATAGCACCTACCATAAAATTTAATTTTTTACGAAAGAAGTATAATTAATTGCTAAACTTATAATTATTAATTTTATAAATTAAATTGTTCCAAATTATTACTGTCAGCTTATGCTTATACATTAAGCTTATACATTATGCTTAGACATCATTAAATACAAAGTGTAGAACAGAAAGCGTGAGAGTAATAGCATCATAAAAATGAGATTTATGAATTACAATAATAGTCTAAAATCATGTATTGAAGTTATACATATTATTACTCAAAGAATGATGTTAAACTAAGTTATAGGAAATAAAGCCCGCCCCTCCTCTAGCTAATATTTTTTCAAATTTCTGAATTTTTTCCCTTTTGGAACCCTCAAACTTTTTAATAAATGAAAAATTAATAGGTTTTGGTAATAATGCATAATTTACCGAAAAAATTCTATGATTATCATTTTTATGTAAGTGATATCTTAAAAACTATTTAATATGAATTATTACAATTTGAACTCAATGATTTTAATGAAACAAAAGTAAAATATTATTGTTAGTTTATAATTGTAGTTAGCAATTATTTAGTTTAATTTATGAACAAAATATGTAATTTTAATTGTAAGGACTTTTCGAGAGCATATGGGTAATAATTTTTAGAGAAACTTTTCGCACTGCCAAATTTTTGTTCAATTCAAATTTTTTTTCATAACAGCATGCAACTTACAACCTGTTTCGAGCTCAAAATTTGCATTGTGATTGTCACAGGCATACATTTCTCGATAAAATTTTATGAACAATAGCTTTGTTTAAATATGTATATTTCATTAAATTTCATTCTTTTTACATTAATAATTAATTTAAAATTTATCCTACGATTTTTGACATGTTTCAAAAGAACGTGTTTCACAATACATTTTGTTTTGTTATTAAATTTAATTTCATTTAATTTAATTCCTGACTTGGATGACCGGATTCTACAAAATGCATAAAACTGTTAAAAAGTGAAAGATTATTACAAATATGAAAAATGTCATTCCTTTAGATTTTAAGAGCTACCCATATCTAAGATTTTAATTTTTAAATTATAATATTAAAATTAAATTAATATTATATGCAGAAAATGCTCTCCCAAATTGTACACTTCCTATATTTTAAGAAGCAGAAAATAAAGATCACTCATAAATTGTGAAACTTTTTTCACTGCGGGATTCATCCAGAAAGACGCCGCTGTATAAAGTCGTTATGTCTTTATTTAAATCAATCTGTTTTAGAAGTTTTGAGCGTAATTTTTAAACATCCTATGTAAGGATATAACAGAACTACAACAATAAACAAATTATTCAATAGATTTAAAGTTATTTAAGATGGTCCGTTTATATTAAGAGGTTCAAGCTTTAGACAGCACGCTTGCAAAATTATATTTTTTAAAATGATGCAAATAATTGTGTACCTTACAATTCCACATTTTTTCGATGGTTATTAAATAAAATATAATAAATATTTACTAAAAGTTATATTTTGCATTGAATTATCTTTGGATAAACGAATTAAAAAATTGTGTGCAAAAATTTTCAATTCGCTTAAAAAGTTCTCGAGATATAGCGAAATACGAAAAAAGAATTTAAATGAACATTAAGGGGTCTAAACTTTGGGGGGCTCTCCTGAGAAAATTATTGGGGCCATATTTCCAAGATTGTGGCTATTTCCTATATTTTAGGTGTCAGAAATCAAAATCCATCGTAAAAAAGGTATGTTTATTCAGAAAAAGTAAGTTTTTGTGTTGATTTCGTAACTTAAAATATCGCCTGAACTAAATAATTTTCATGTTAAGTCACCTCCCCCGAACCATTGAGATTGACTCCTAGAACGTAGAGATCTGATTATTAGATCAGGGTAGTACGCTTTTTATTTTGCACACTGTACATCAGTCTTAACTTTTTACGGAAAGAGATTTTATATGCGAAGTTTTGCCATAGCCATTTTGCAATTTTGAGAATATAAAAGACAAAATTTGAAACTTGCCATTGTTTCATTATATCCCCTAAATAAGTTACATTATCTGCTAAGTTATACGAAAGATTATCATTCATTCCAATATTGTGGTTATTTCCTTATTTGTTAAACACAGAAGATTATTCTTCAGGAACCTGACTACCTTTTCTAAGCCGATTTTGACTAAAGAATCATTTTTGTATTTTTTTATAAAAAATAATATTATGAACCTTTCTGTTTCTAAAGCCGTTTGAGTTTTGTTTCTACGCAAAATCGAACAGAAAATATGATTTAAAAAGTTATATCTTTACATTGAAAATTGTGTATTTTACACTATTATCAAGGGCAACGCAACAGTTGCTGAAGCTGGTGCGTTATTTTGAGCTCTTCTTGTAACTATTTAATTTAAAATTCATATAAGTTGAAATTTAATTAATTTTATTTATTTTTTGCTGAAAGTAAATAAAACTGAGAGCTTCGCGTATTTGTTTATGTACTAATAGTGAGCTATTAAACTTCACTCTCTTTATATATTAAAGTCACCTGTCAATTTGCACGTCAAAGCATGGGTTCAAAACGCGAAAAAGGTTGACATACTCTGGTCAATGTAAATCAGTATTATTGTGATGGATAAAACGTTCTTAAAATTATCTGATGATAGCACGAATTCATAAAATCCTGTCAATCAAGCCTCTTCGTCCAAAGACTCAAGATAAGTCTGAATCAGTAATTGATAAAAACGAGGTTTAGGAAATACTAATGCAAATACAAAAAGAAACTCCAGACCTAAAAATTATAAAGTTACCAGATCGTAAAAGTTTCAAATACACTAAAATCCATGTCTGTTGAACTTGAGGAAGTAAAGGAAAAACAAGAGGGTTTGATAAAAGAAAACAATTCACTGAAATCATAAATAAAACAAATCAAAACTGAACTTACTGAGTTACAGCTATATTTTAGATGATGCAACGTGGAAATAGCAAACTTACCTGGAAAAAAAATGAAGATATAAACAGTCTTTCAAAAGCTTGATATAGACTTAAAAATCAAGTGTCTGTTGTTCATCGTGTACCGTTAACCAAAAAGAATAAACCCATTATCGTTCAATTCAACAATAAATCTAGTAGAGATGTATGTTTAAGAGCTACAAAACTTAAAAGACTGTCTACAACTAATGTTAATGAAAGGTATGTAATTATGCCTATTTTTCTCAACGTGCACTTAACCCCTAAGATTAAAAAGTTACAATTTCATTGTTAAGAGTTTGTTTGTGAGAACGGATTTTAAATCCAGCCAACCGAAGAATCCCCCTGTAGTAAATGGTGACTGGTGCACGTTAAATCTGTCGGGTCACAAAACCCTCCACGTTTCCATAATAAATCAATATCTCTGGGGGTACTGAATTGGAGATTGATCGCTCTCTGCTTCAGGTCAAAATTGCGATCTGTGGATGAATGGGTCCACATATAAACGGGTGTGACGTATGGGTCCGGCAGAAGTCGAATTCTTGGCCATAGATGGCGTCACTGAAAAACAAAAACAATCACACCCCTTCTGCTTTAATGGCCGAAAACAACAACAATAACAAAAGTTCGGATCAAAATGAAATTTCAAATTCTGTTGGACTCATGATAGAAAAATCTTTTTACGTGAAAATGAGTCTTACAAGGTGTATAGAATCACAAGTATTGATGATTTGAATTCTACTATTACTGAATAATTTATTCGATCTCGTGGTGCAGTCTAATAATTGTGTAAAATTAAACTCTTTGGATAAATTTGAATCTTTCTTATATGTTTTCAGTTATAATAACAAGATGTTTAATCAAAATCCAAAACACATTCATTAAAATCTTTTCATACAACAATTTTTTAATCTCTGTTCAAAATTATCGCAGTCTAAATATTTTCCCAATAAGGCATCTATTTGTTTATAAACTATTAATTTATTTTAAAAAATTTGCAGTTATTTATGAACAAATGTATCATATTACAGTCTTAAAATAATCAATAGTATATCTATTTCATTTGTTCATTAAGCAATTCGGCACAAAAACTTTTTTTATTTAGAGCTTAAATTGTACAATAAATTACCTCTACTAATAAAATTGGAAACCTCTATTTAAAATTATAAGAAATAATCAAAAGCATTTATTTTTTTCAATTGATGGCATAGAAAATTTCACAGAATATCTTCATAATTTCATTTTTTCCATTCTGCTGAATATTTAAATACAATTTTTTTCTAGCTGCCTGTATGAGAATATTCTTTGGCAGTACAGATCTAAAAAAATTTTCTTGTTTTTATTTGCTGAATGTTCTTGCATCAATATATTTTTCTTCTTTAATTTGATTCTATGAAATTGCCTTTTGTGTTTTTTTGCAAGTATTTTTTTTCTTTTTTTTTAGATTTTGTGAATAAATTAATATTATTTTGTCATTTTCCTCAAAACTAATATTTCGATTATTTTCCTTCATTTTCAATGTAATACCTCAAAATATTCCAGTTCGAATAGCTTTATATTTTGCATGAATGTTTTCTATACATGTACCTAGGGAATAGACTACGGACTAGTTGATTAAACTAGTGTATTTTAAAGCTAAAAATAAAAATGACTCAAAACTAATTGCAATTTTCAGTCTTTTTTGCCAAGTAAGTTTCGATAGTAGCTATAAAATATCTAAAAATTTATATTTTTTAAAGCGTATTCTATTCCCTAAGTTGAGTTTTTATGAGCATTACAAAGCGAAAATAATAATAAAAAAGTAATAAATTTCAACGAAGATATGTGACTTTGAAAAGAATTCAATTTTTAGTATAAATGTATAATATTAAAATGTGTAATAAATTTATAAAGTGAAATATATAATATTCTGGTCACTATAAAATCATTTTCCGAAAATGAGTTAAAACAAATTGCCCATGTAATATTTTAATTAGTTTAGCTAAATTAAATGCTGTAGAATCTAAACTCTTTTTCACGAAAAAAAAACTCGAAAAAAAATTTTTTTATGTAGATATAATTACCAAATAATATACTGTCTAACTTAGCACATTTAAGAGTTTAACAATTTTTTCTGTATTTTAGATTTAGATTTTAAAAAAAAAAAATTTTTCCTCAGCACCTATTGTAAGGTTGCTAGGCAACATCCATTTTTTTGCAGTTATTAACAGTACCTATTGACTACAGTACATTTTGTAAAGATTGTAAACCGCTATCTTAACGGTCTCTATTCAAACTGAGTTCAAGCAATTACGAATTTCGTACTTTTCTTCCGAGTTTTCGATAAAAATAACAAAACAGTAAATGGGATGGTGGCACAACTATGGAAACTACCTAGAGGCTAATATTTTAGAAATGTTCGACAGTTGCAAAACGGACCACCCTGAATAGCTTTTGATCTAATGATTGGATTTTCAAGCTCTAGGACTCAATCATAATGGTTCAAAGGGGGGATTTCAAATGAACTAATCAATTAGTGCTGACGATATTTTAGAATACGAAATCAGGCATAAAAACGTACTTTCTCTGAATAAATATACCTTTTGTGATGGATTTGAATTTCTGATCCTCAAAATATAGGGGACAGCCGCAATCTAGGAAATATGACCCTAATAATTTGCTCAGGAGAGCTCTCTAAAGTTTAGACCCCTTAATGTTAATTTTATTTTATTTTTTCGTATTTCGCTATATCTCCGGAACTTTTTAAGCGAATTGAAAATTTTTGCACACAATTTTTAAATTCGTTTATCCTAAGATATTTTATTCCCAATGCACATTTTTGGTAATTTCTCACTTGTTCTCATTTCTCACTTATCTACGCTTATGACTCCGAGGAAAGAAGACTGCTTTACGATTTGGAATTCCTATGACATGGAGGGAACCTAAAAATCACATTGGTGATCGTTATTTTTGTACCTGCTATGTTCGTGGGTATAATCTTATCCTGATCACATTCCATTGGCCATACTCCCTGCTCTTCAAGGACATGATGTTCCTGTGCCTGTTCCTCCAACTGAATTGCCAGTCATCTCTTCAGAGTCTTCAGACGCGGAGCATCCAAGGCTCCGATTCAAAGCTCCGATATCGAATATAAGTCTTCAGACACCGGTTCACCTCAACCCTTTTCTCAGGTTGAAATAAATGATCTGACTAGAGATCTGCTCCTTTCGAAAGAGACAGTTTAATAATTGTTAGTTTCCAGACTGAAAGAAAAAACATATTGGCCAAAGGAACATCTTTTTATAGGTACAGGAATCAAGAAAAAGAATTTATTAAGTACTTTGATGAAGAGGAGAACTTGGTATATTGTTCCTGATGTTCCTGGATTGATAAGCATATTTAAAGTCATCTACAATAAAAATGAGTGGAGGATGTTTATAGATTCATCTAAAAGAAGCCTCAAAGCTGTTCATCTTCATCATGGGAGCCAGTATGCATCTGTACCAGTTAGACACTCGGTATGTATGAAAGAATGCTATGAAAACCTGGCTCTTGTCTTGGACAAAATAAAATATATCGACCACAGTTGGACTATTGGTATGAAAGTTATATCCATGCTTCTTGTTCAACAAGATGGATTTACAAAGTACTCATATTTCATTTTTGAGTGGGACAGCCATGACAAGACTCAACATTGGGTCAAAAAAGAAAGGCCAAAAATACAAAATCTTGACTCAGGTTCCAAGAATGCAATTCGAAACAGCTTAGTTGATCCAAAAAAAGTTTTGTACCCCCCTCCCCTAAGTATAAAATTAGCTGTTTGTCAAGGCTGTTCCAAAAGATGGCAATTGCTTCAAATACACGTGGAAAAAGTTTCCAGGTTTATCCCGAGCTAAGTTAAAAGAGGTAATCTTTGTTTGTCCAGATATCCGCAAACTCATCAGGGATAAAGATTTTGAGATTAACATGACAACAACGAAAAAATAGCCTTTGGTTGCCTTCAAAGATGTCGACAGTATATTTCTGGATAACTACAAGGATCCTGCCTGTAAAGCAATTGTAATGGAAATGCTGGACAAATTTAAGACTTTGGATTGCTCCATGATTGTCAAAATGCATTTCCTTTACTCACGTGTAGACTATTCCCCCGAAAATGTCGGAGCAGTCAGCAAAGAACAAGGTGAAATGTTCCATCAAGATATCAAAGATACGGAGAGTAAATATCAAGGAAGACGGGACAAGAACGTGCCCACCAACTACTTTTAGATGTTAACTTGAGATAGGTCCGAGATTAAGCATAAAAGAAGATCATCAAAAATAAGTTTCAGAGGAAAGCGAGTATGTATTTATGTAGAAACTGTTTTGTTTTTTGTTTCAAACTCTCATGTACACAAAGACAATATTTACTACTTTCGATCAATCGTCAATTTTACGCAAGTTACCTGTAAATTATAATTGTATGATGGTAATTTCCTTCTAGAAACTGATGTAAAAAATTTAAACTCAAGGAACTTATTGTTTTTCTCTCGACCAGAGGTAACTTGTGTGATCTGGCAAGCAGTATTTTTCATTCATTTTAATCTATAAAAAATTAGCCGGTTTCTTAAAAATTAGTTTACCTTCAAAAGATTCAATTTCACATAGATTGAAATGAATAAAGACAACAGTTACCAGATAGTACATGCACAATTGTTTGAGAAGATTCTTTTCCAAATAAGATTTTAGTGAAAATATCGATATCGATTTTACAAAAAATCATGACGTGAAGGTGGAAAATGAAGGTCAATTTCGGAATCAGGGCATCAAATAACATATAAATCAACAATAACTTCTCTTGTATTTTTCAAAAACTTTAATTTCGCAGGCTTGTGTTTTAACGTTTTTCAACATTAAAATATGTCACAAAAACTGGAGAAGATTTCGGAATCAGGGCATCAAATAACATATAAATCAACAATAACTTCTCTTGTATTTTTCAAAACTTTAATTTCGCAGGCTTGTGTTTTAACGTTTTTCAACATTAAAATATGTCACAAAAACTGGAGAAAAAAAACTATTCGAAATTTTATGTATGCGTAATTTGGATATTTTGTTTAAATGTATATTTAAAAAATAATTTTTTTAATCTTATTTATTTATTTATTTGGATTTTGATCTATAGTTTAAATAATATGAAGAAAAAGAAAAATGTTAATGAAAGTTTAAATTAAAACTTTTGTAACTCTGAAATCGAACAACAAATATATTGATAAAAATGAAAGATAGTTTGTTTTGTTCAAAGTAAATCAAACTTTATCAAAAAGCAAAAATATTTACTTTGAAAGTTTTTTAATTTTAAAAATAATTTAGAATGTATCAGAGAAAAGTTTGGAACAATTTTCTATACATACTGAACAAATGGTAGAATAAAGTTTAAACATTCAAAACGATGCTGTTGGAAAGAACTCTATTAAAGTTTTAAAAATGTTTCACTTCGTTAATGAAATACACCATCTTATAAAATTTTCAATCAAAATATACATTTTAATATACTCGGTCAAGAAAAGATCGTTTCAATTTTCTTTTCAACTGCACCTTCTTGTTTTGAAACGTTTAAGTTTCTATTAAACTCAATAATGTTAAACAATATTATTACATAAATTTTTGTCCTTTTAACGTATTTCAATTGCATGCTTTAAATTAATGCATTACAATAATTTTCAGCGTTTCGTGTAATTAAATAATTCTTATTAATTCATTTTTTTTTACTCTTGAAAAGGACATCTTTAAATACTATAGCGTTTGAACAATAATAAAGCACTTACTTATTTTCATGACAACCTTAAATTTTATTTATTTTATTTATTATTTATTTTTTTGCTGTTATATCAAGTAAATATTTATTTTGTTTCACTTTTTGCAAATTAATTCATTCATTAAATGTCTCATTATTTACTATTGCTCTTGGAGAGATAATTTCTCATAAGTTTAGACATTTTGCATAATTCATGGCATTTCGCAAAATTCATTATTTTTATTTAATTTAACCACTTTGTTTTAGGTCGAATGTCCAGTGAACATTAGCTTTTGTTTATTCCTTTGTGTGTGTTCTCCTCTGCAAGTACGAATGGATGGTAGGAAACTCTTTGGGATCTCATTATAAGCATTACATATTTCTTAACTTTCTTTCATTTTATAAATTTAATTTTTTTTTATCATTCTTAATCCAATTATAATTGAATGAAATCAATTTTTTAAATTTTTATTGCATTTCATAAAAAAACGTATAATGTTTAAATTGTATGTGACACACAATTTTAAAAAATGTTGTAAGAGCTGATCATAAAGTAAGCTGTGAAATTAATAAACAAATTAACAAAGGATAACTAACAAAAATTAAGCTAACAATAAATAATTAGCAAAAAAACTAGTAAACAAGAAATCACAAAAAATAACAGTTAATGTAAAAAACACTAACAGTTAATAACTATAGAAAACAGGCTTACAATTAATAACTAGCAAAAAAATAAATAACTGTTACTAACTAATAAAAAATTGCTGAAAGAAATAATTAATCCCTTACTAAATGTGCTTTTGTAGTACATATTATTTTATTTCACATTCAAAATTATTATCACTAACTATTTAACACAGTGTAAAACAGGTAATTAAACAACTTTTAATCTAATTTTTCTCATTGTGTGCCGTCAAATTTCGAAATCGTTAAAAGTGTGCCACAACAAAAAAAAAAAAAGGTTGAGAATCACTGGTATAACTCATTAATTCAGTTTCACTGCTTTTTTTTTCCTCTAACAACACAAATTTTTCGGTTCTTTGTAGTGATTAAGCTGTAACCCGACTATTTCAAATTTTATATTCATAACGCAGGGTCGACTTTGATTTTGACTATATTATCTATAATTCGCCAAATTTGGACCTCTTCCCATACTCTTAAATGCCCGTCTATTAATTCACTGTTAATTTAAATTTTTGGTGTTAGAACTAGGGGGTGCTTGGATATCTGATAGTTCTCTGTCCCACCGTTAATAATTACAAAAATCATCATATAAAAATGGATCTCTTTGTGTCTATAAAGGGAGATGCTGCTTATTATTCTGTTTTGTTGATATGACCAGATTCGCTTAACTTAAAAAATACTCGGTAATAATTCAAATTTTTGTTTCAAATATCTGCAGTAATTACTACAAACGCAAATATAACAGGAATCACACTACTACAATTAATGCCTCCACAAAACTGCTAGAATCATGCCTCTTCTATAAAATTAGAATAATGCTTCCATACTCCTAAAAATATTTGCTCACTTACTCTCTCAGTGAATAAAAAGCAGTTTTTTCTGTTTTCATAATTTCTTTTTCATTTCGATTAAATTATATAAAAGAGATTTTTTTTACCGAAACTGAGTATTTGATCGGTTGATAAACTTTTTCTAAACTTAACCTGTTATAAACCTCAGTTTGGTGGAATCGCATATTAATAGATGCTTTAAATCTTTATACAAATTCAGGACCATAAGCCACTAAAAATTCTAATATGATAAGGTTATATATGGGTGAAAAAAATAAATTTTTGACATTTATTTTTTTCGTTTAGCATAATAAAATTAATTGACAAAGTATGCGTCACACTTTTTCATAATATCTTATTACTATATCAAATAATTTATGTATTGAACTTAAGATCTTGAGTTTCTATACATTAAAAATGTTCGCTAAAAGCTCTTTCTTTTGTTATAAGTAGAGTATGAAATTTTTATTTAAAAAATGATAAACAAGGCGGTTTCTTGGAGACAACTTTTTATGGTTCAACCCTTTCTGGAACTTTTCATCCTTAGAAGAAAAAAAACGATAGCATTGTTTTCTCCCATTTTTCTCTCGAACAAATCTCTGGCAGAAAAATTTTATACGAATATTTTTCGCTACATTACACATGGACATTTAACTTTTCCAAAAGCATTTTCCCTTTAATTAGCGTCCGTTTTTGTCAACCAGTTGAAAAAAGCGCCTGAAATGCAAAATTTTGTCATGGAGCTTTTCGGAATTTACAATTTTCGTAATAATTAAACTACTTTGAACAATTAGGTAAAATAAGTTTAAAAAAATTATTTTATTATGAAAATAAGCAAACACAAAATTTATTCCTCTAATCAATAAAGAAAAAAACTGCAATTTTTGTACAATGAAAGCAAATTATAAAGCGTTATTTGCCTGATCGGTTATGAAGTTGCTTTATAAATAATTAATATTTTAAATGAAAATAGTTTTAAACTGCTTTTACTACAGTTGTCTTCATACTTTTAACATCACCATTCCCATTATAACTACATTTATTTATTCTTAAAGCAGACGTTCTTAAATTGTTCAAGTATTACTAACAAATTTTGATATACTTTCATAAACATACTTGTATATTATGACTATTATTTATTTTTTTGGTAATAAAGAAGTTTTTTTAAATAGTTCAAACATGGTTAGCTAATTTTAGAAGAAACTTTTGATCTAATGATCGGTTCTTCACGTACTAGGTCTCGTAATCTTAATTCGAGGGAGTGACCAAATATGCTAATTAATTAGAGCAAGACGATATTTTTAGGTACAAAATACAGACATACAAACGTTCTTTCTCTCAATAAACATACCTTTTTTTCGATGAATTTGGATTTCTGACCCCCGAAATATAAAGGGTAGCCGTAATCTGGGAAATATGGTCCCAATAGTTTGGTCAGGAGAGCACTTCAAAATTTAGACCCCTTAATGTTAATTTTACTTTTTTGCGTATTTCGCTATATTTCGAGAACTTTTTAACCTAATTGAAAATTAATTTCAAAATAATATTTATAATTTTTATTATTTTATTTCATAATTGTTGAAAAAATTTTAAATTGTGAAATATAATTTTTTCCCATCATTTAAAAGTATGTAGTACAAAATTTGCGGACAATTGGTTGAATAGTTCATGAGAAATTGAATTTCAAACATTTCAGATTTTTAAAATTTGATTTCTCAGGAACTATTCGACCGATTTTGCTCAAATTTTGTATTTTGCCTTGCAAAATTATATTCTTTAAAATGATACAAAAAATTGTGTGCCCTTACAATTCAAAATTTTTCAACCATTATTAAATAAAATAATAAAAAGTAATAAATATTTACCAAAAGTTATATTTTGCATTATTTTCGGATAAACGAATTTTATAAGCATTTCATTTTGCTTAAAAAGTTCAAGAGATAGAGCGAAATAAGTAAAAAATAAAACTCACCGTAAGGGGTCAAAGCTTTAGAGCGCTCTCCTGACTAAATTATTGGGACCAAATTTTCCAGATTGCGGTTACCCCCTATATTTTGGGGGTCAGAAATCTGAATCCTTTTAAAAAAAGGCATGTTTATTCAGAGAAAGTTCGTTTTTCTGTCTGATTTCATAATTTAAAATATCGTCTGCACTAGTTAATTAGTATATTTGACTATTTGAGGTCAAAGCTCTCAAACCGTTAAGATTGAGTCCTAGAACCTGAAAATCCGATCATTAGGTCAAAAGCTATTGAGGGTGGGTCTGTTTTTTATTTTGCGCACTGTACTTACTTTAACAAACTTTGCCAAAAATATGATGTATTAAATCTATACATTAGTTTTGATTATTAGATATTTTTTCGAAGATAAAATTGATTCCCTGCAACGTTATGAAATGTGTTATTTTCCATATTTTAACTTCACTTTTTGTTTACCGTATTGGATGGTCAACTCATCTGGGCAATAAGGAGGAGTATTATTTCGAAGTAATATTATTTTTCTACATTCTTATTTATTTCAGTAGAATCTTTTGCGCTTTTAGCATTTTAAATTTGTTCTTAGATAAAGCAGTTTCTTTAAAATATTTCAAGTATTACTAGCAAACTTTAGCAATCTTTTTTCCTAAACTTTATTATGTAATTTGTCTACTTTATATTTGTTCAGCATTAAGTTTTCTTTTTCTTTTTTTTAAGTTGTTCAAATATTTTAACGAATTCTAGCAACAATACGTTCTAAGACATGCTTCTGTACTCTACCAATTTTATATTTGCCAATTATTTTTTTAAATATGTGGACAATTCTACGGATTGACATTCTCAAAGTAAAAATATAAAGTAACACACTGCGCAAAATATAGACTTGTAAAAAGTTTTTCCCCGTGGTTTTTTTCCTTTCTTAACTGAATCTTCTGGTGCTTCCAAAATATTTCTTTATTTAGAACTAACAGACATGTATAAAAAGTTAAACTAATTGATTTTTATGAAATTAAAATGAATTTTAAATATAGTTACTCTCAGCATATGGCATTTGAGTTCCATTGATAGAAGTGACAGTAGTATAGAATGCACTGAAAATAAAGCATGGTCAAAACTACCTGAATATTTACCACGTTTCTGGCTCTATAAGACAAACGGGCAGCTGTGTAATTTTTACCGAAGCGCTTTGGTAATGATTTTAGTAAAATTAACAATAAAATATGGTTTTTTAATATGTGGTAAAAATTGGTAGATGTAGTAAAATTTGGCAAATTTATCACGGTTTCTTACAGCATGGCATAAAAACCACTAATTCAATTAAATTTACTTTTCAGTTTTGTATTTTTTGCAAAATATGTCGTAATAATAACTATGATATTGAATACAAGAATTTTCGGTAAACTATATGAGCGAAAAAATTATCAAATGAATGATTTAAATACCACATATTTTTGTACTTATTTCCAGAATTATATATATATATTTTTTTAACCAGAAATGCCATTACCATACAGCGCAGTATTTTTTTTTGCAAGAATTTTTTTAATCCGTGTAGATTGATAGAATAAAGATTAAATTGAGAATAGCAATAATTACCACAAATTGAATACTGAATGACTTGGTTGGGCTACCAGTAACTGACTAGCGTTTCCAAAATTTCCTTAATATCTTAATGCAAAAAAAAGTAGCAAAATGTAACATATAAAGGTGAGTTTTTCAAAAATAAAATTACTCTTTCCAATTATAACTTACTTAAATTTTTCCTAAAACATAATAATTCTCTTCTTAAACATCCACTCACCCACCTTACGTTCAAAATTAACTTCTTTCAAATCATATTATATTTGTCATAAAATATTTTTACTGTGTCAAATATTTACCGTTCAAAAAAATTGATTCCGAAATCAAAATATATAATTCTATAATCAAAATAATAAATTTTAGTGTCCTTATTCAGCAATTAGATCCCCACCTTTGTCAAGGCCGTTGCCACCTCGTACCCCCTCTCTGAGTTCCACTGGAAATATTTGAGGCTCACACAAGCACACGGAAGATTACAGGTTCTGCTCACTTTCTTAAAAAATAAGGCTGAGTTATTTTTAGATTACTATTGAACTGCAAACGATATAGAATTGAACAATTGTTATTCTGTATTTGAAGTTGATTTGTTTTACTGCAATTTAAAAAAATAATCCTAGTCAAAATTAGTATATTGCTATCAGATATATTTGAGGTTCGGTATATGACAAAAAAGTAGTAATTTTAAACTCAAATAAAATGTAACTATATCAAGCAGTTAGCATATAAGTCACCCAAGGAATTCAGAATATGTTAATTTCCAGCTCGATTTATTTTGTAATTAAATATTCTTAATGTAAGAAGAATTTTGCAATCTTATTGTATGACAAAATGCAATAGTTTTTAGTATTTGACTGACTTCATAGACTTAAATTAAAATTACTTCCAAACAAAACAACTGGATGGTATTTTCTTATTTATTACGTCAGTATGAAACTCGATGTCTATGAAAAAATACACTGATACTTTAAAAAATATATATAAATACTTATGAAAAGATGGTCGATTACTATATAACAAATTATACAACAAATTTCTGAAAGGATTACAGCTTTTTTTTAATGAAAAAATTTGAAATATAATACTCAGTGTTTTGTTTTCGAATCTCTCGTTCCTGTATCACAAACAAATTTTAGCGACTTATACAAAAGAACAGATATAATTAGGTTGAAAAGAACAGATAATAATAAACTGATTCATAAATAGTTTCTACATCCCCAAAATAAGAACATATCGCTGAACTAATAATAAAATCAATGCTTTAAAATGTGACCACTTCTTTCTCAACAAATTTGTTTGATTTGATTTAATTGGTTAAATTCAGGTGAATTATTGGTGAAGAATACAGAACTTCAATGAGTTTATTTCTTCATAGTAATAAATGTATTAAATCAAGCAACATAAGTAGTTTAAATTAAATCAAGAATTAATATTTTTAAAGTTATTTGTTTTTGTCATTTTAATTATAAACATAACAGCGACAGTTTTTGCGGTCTAAAAATGCACAGGCACACAATTTAAATCAAATTTCCATGTATTGTACAGCACACAGTGTTTTAAAAATGCAAAAGTAATAATAGCAACTGAAAAGAACAACTTTTTCTTATTCGGAACAGTATACAATTATAATTAATATAATGAAAATCTTGAAGAAAGAAGGTATCTAAATAATTTGAAAGTTTAGAAGACCTGAAGTTACGAATTAATGTTAATAAAGAATTTTTTTTCGTAATGAAAAGCAAGTATATTTATATTAAGGATTAATAGCTTGAATAAAAAATATTCCCAATAGCAGTTCTAAAATNTTTTTCCAATCGGCAGTATCAGTTCCTCAGTCCAACATGTGGATCGTATTTAGTTTCAAGTAAAATAAGTCAATGTTCAAAAGAAATTTCAAACAAGATTTACTTGGGACCAAAATTTTAAAAAGAGTAAAAACAAATATATATGTATATTTTTTGAATTTACATTTCTCTTCCTTATAATCAATCAAACTCTAGTCCTTATAATCTAGATGTTAAAAACCATTAATCACTTTTTTTGAACTAATACATAAGAGAAAATTTGGCTCAATGTAGTCTCGGTTAATGATTGCTTTTTCTCTAACGTTTTTGTTGTTGTTAACACAGGCTTATCAAATACTATATAACAGGATAACGTTTCGTCATGATTTTTGGTTAGCTATTGGATAAAAAGCAGTTGAAATTAACTGAAACTTGATATGACCATAATTTTTTGGCCGAACTTTACATGGCATATTATTCAATGCTACAATGGGCTAACGATAAAAGTTAAAATTAAAACTTGTGGTTTCTTGGTCAAAAGCTAGCAAATATTTCTTTTGATAGCAATATTTTTATGTTTGATTTTTTGCAATGAAATAGAGACAAAAAGGCAAATTTCATAAAGCCAGCGTTAAGCACCTATTCTTTATTTGGTCTATTCTATTCTGATTGATTCAATGGAAAAGTGCTAAAATTTTAAAGCCATATGAAAAATTTTTTAGTAGTAAATCTTTAAAAAAAATTTAGATAAGTTTTTTTAAAATATGATTTTTTTACAACAATGTGACTTGAAAATTTATAACTTATTTATTAATTAATAAATACGGTAGCATAAACATTTTCTTTAAAAAATTAGAATTTTCAATTGTCTTTCTATAGGATGATCAATTTGCCTAATTTAGTGGTCTGAAAAAGTAGTAAATCATTGAAGTAAAGGCTTAAGTGCTTTTTACATATGAAAAATAATTTTAAGAATGAATATTACAAATACTCGTCAATGTTATTCTTGTGGGTATATTTTTACTTTTAATATGGATGTGTTTCAAATAATGTTAACACATATATGCCAGGCTATCATATTTACTATATTTTGTATTATATTTTTTATTAAAAATTTTTTTAAATACAATTATTTTTAATTGTACTTCCAGGAAAGAAAAAAACGAAACAGTTTTTTCCTTCATTTTCTTCAATACTTTATTTGAAAATAAAAATAACAAATATATTTATTTATTTTTTTTTAAATTAAATTTCTTTAAATTTCAATCCTTTTGTTCTGTATATAAAATGCATTTACAAAATAAAACTAAATCAAAATTATCGATATCAAACAACAAATTTTAATTTTTTTGCTTTACGTATGCATTATAGATTCTCCTAATTTGATGTAGTTTGCATTCGAAATCGAACTAAATGATGTAATGAGAATGCTGTAAAAATGTTTCAAGAAAATCAAGAAAATATTATTACTATAAGAATATTAAGAAAATAATTTGTTAGAAAAAGGGTGTTTACTATAACAAGAAGCGTAAAATGCGTGAAATCATTTACTGAGAAGATATTGTATAGATTCATTTACTGTACAGATTTTTTTTTGGATTTAAATATATTATTTTTAATTATATTTATACATATTCACCAAAAAATTAAAAATTATTCAAAATTATAAAATTATTATAATTAATAAATTTTTAATTTAATAATTAATTAAATTATTATATTATGAGAAAAAATTACTATGACATTAAAGTTTTGATCTTATTAAATTGTGAAAAACCTCTTTTACATCCACTTAAAAATTATTTTATTAATAATTCATTTGTAATAAAGTTCATAATTTTTCTAAAAATCTCAATATTTTGTATCACTGACATTGAAACAAAATTTCTTAAACAGAAATGAGGATCATATTTAAAAGAAATACATCAAAAGAAACTTATTGTTGTTTTGTAATGCTTACGAATTATTTTGGTGTATAATGTAGAAAAAAATGTAATGAAAACTTCATTGATAACTGTAAATTTCTAAGTACAAATACTGTATAATATTTATTTATGCTGATCATAGAACAGAAAAATTTTTATTATGAAAATAAAGGTAAAATATTTAACGTCTATATTCTTTTTAATCGAAAGAAAAAAAAATCTTTATATATTAACAGCTTCTTTAAGAAAAGAAACTAATTTATGGTGTAGAAAAAAGAATTAATTGGCCAAAAACATTATATAGTTGAGCGAAAGTAAAGTATTTAGGAAATATTTTGACTTATTGGGAAAAAATTGCTAGTATTTTTAAATCAAGAAATTCATTAAAATTAATACATTTCCTGAATTATTCATGCAAAGCCTATCGTAGCGTATCTTAAAAAATGTCCACATAACCCTCTCGTTTGAAGTGCAAATTGGCTAAAATGCGATAATGTGTTTCTTTTAGTTTTCGCCAAGAGCAAAACAATTTTCTTGATTAACTATATCAAGTATTTTTGTAAGATATCAGCTTTATTTTCTAAAAAATAACAAAAAAATTACTTCTGTACTGAAGAAAGAGCTTTCTAATTTTCAGTAACAAAAACCCTAAGATTATGATATAACTCTTAAAAGAGCTCCCTTTTTAAGTGTATATTTATCTTGAAAGTGGACTTATATGTTATGCTAATGCTGCATTGACTGTTTTAATCCCTCAACGTGTTTCTTATTGGTTACTAAATCTTAGAAATTTATTTAAAATGTAAGTATTTGAGGTGAGATCTTCTAACAATAACAAAAGCGAAGGGATCAAATTACGCAGCTTTCTGCCGCTCCACTATGTGCCTTACAGAAAGCAGCCTTTTTTGTCTCTCCCAGAGGAGTATTATTTTGCTGAATATTTAAGGCGCAGGGTGATTTTTTTTCTCTTTGTTTGCTTAGAGAAGCTCCTCCTTCTTTTAATAAAATTTGAATAATCTATTCACGATCAGTAATTAATTTTTTTTTAATAACTTCCCAATAATAATTTTGACTCTACATAAAAAAAACTTTCTGCTACAATTGTATATAGAACAAGTCTTAAACAAACATTTCCAAAATGGGATTTCATCGAAAATAGGCATTTATGTTTCTTTTTTTTACGTTTTCCTTAAAGTTTGATTTTCAAAATTTGCTCTTTTTTATTCTTCCTAAATTTAAACCAGCAACTTTAATTTTTAGTCGGTGTGTTAGAGCACCAAAATAGCTAAAAAGATTTAAACGCGAAAGAGTGAATTAAATTTAAATTAAAAAAAGAGCTTTAGAATCCTCCTGTTTAATTATACCTTGTACCATAACCATAATTTTGTACCTTATCCATAATTTTCTACCGTACCATGAGTTTGCAAAATCCTACAAAATGATGCCATTATCATGATGGAGCTATAGTAATGTTAACTAAATTTAATAATAAATAATAAAATTAATTGAATATTCAAATCTTCTTTAAAATAATTTGAATTGTTGTGGCCTCTTTGGGTGATTAAATGATGAAATTAAATTTCAAAAAAATGATTCATTTCTTTTTAGAGTGTTTTGTACTTTTTTTTCAATCAGTATGATTGAAAAAAATCATGAATTGGGAATGAAACAATTACTGTTAATGAAAATAAAAATATTAAAGAGTTAAATGCCTTTCAAATGTTAAAAAAAACTTAAAAGCTCTAATTATTGAATTGTAGCCCTAGGAAAGTATTAAAGAAAAATTTAGGGGGGGGGGGGGCATAAGGATATTTTAAAACATAATATTTTTAACATTATTATTGGAAATTACGCTAAAGAATGATAAAATTATTTTTAACTATGTGCACAGAGAAAAAGATTCTGGTGAACTTCTCATACTGTATAGTAATGACGTTTCTGAGAAAAAGGAAGAAAAAAAAACATAATTTTGTTAGGAAAAAAAACAATAAAAAGAAAAGAATTGGTAATATTTTTCGTTTACATGGTAACCGGTAAATTGTGGTTTTCAAGTTTATAGTTCTTATTATCACACAATTTAAAACTGAAAAGCAAATTTGACCGTAGAAATGGTCTTTAGGCCATACTCTGAGGTATCATCATAAAACTACCACATATTATAAAACCATATTTTATTGTTTTTTTAAAATTATTACCAAAGCTCAGAAATTAACAAGCTGTTGGTGTTATTATAGAGCGAGAAATAGGAAAATTATCAATGCAGTTATTTTAAATAACTTGAGAAATATTATACGCACTTCAAAAAAGAAATTTTAATATAAAATAACAAATTTATTTGCAACATGTCTTACTTGATCTTACTCATCCATGCACAGTGCGCAAATAAATACACCAACCACCCTTAATAGCTTTCAATCTAATGATCGGATCTTCACGTTCTAGGAATCAATCTTAATGTTTCGAGGGGTTTGGCCTCAAATATGCTAATTAATTAGTGTAGACGATATTTTAAGTTATGAAATCAGACACAATGTACTTTCTCTGAATAAATATACCTTTTCTTTAAAGGATTAGAATTTATGACAACTGGGGTAGCCGCAATATGGGAAATATCGTCCCAATAGTTTGGTCAGGAGAAGAGTCCAAAGTTTGGACCCCTTAATGATAATTTAATTTTTTGCGTATTTCGGTATATCTTGGAGACTTTTTAAGTGAATTTAAAACAATTTGCACACAATTATAAAACTCGTTTATCCAAAGATAATTCCATGCAAAAATTAATTTTAGTAATTACTTATTGTTTTTTTAATTATTTAATTTAATAATAATCCAAAAATTGTTGAATTGTAAGGTATACAAACTTTTGTATCACTTTAAAGAATATAATTTTACATGGCAAAATGCAAAACTTGAGCAAAATCAATGGGATAGTTACTGAGAAATCGAATTTTAAATATCTGACTTTTTTGAAACTCAATTTCTCAGGAACTATGAGACCGATTTTGCTCAAGTTTTGTATTTTGCCATGTAAATTATATTCTTTAAAATGATACAAAGAAATTGTATGCCCAGCAATTAAATTTTTTTGACATTATTAAATAAAATAATAAAAAATAATAAATATTTAATAGAGGTTATTTTTTGCATGGAATTATCTTTGGATAAATTAATTTTATAATTGTGTGTAAAAACTTTTAAATTCGGTTAAAATGTTCTCGAGATATAACGAAATACGCAAAAAGTAAAATTACCATTAAGGGTAGACTTTTGAGCACTTTCCTGGCCAAACTATTGGGACCATAATTTCCAGATTGCTCCTACCCCCTTTATTTTTTAGGGGTCAGTAATCTGAATCCATTGAAAATAACAGGCATGTAAATTCAGAGAAAGTACGTTTTTGTGTCTGATTTCATTACTTAAAATATCATTTGCCCTTATTAATTAGCATATTTGAGGTCACCCACTCGAACAATTAAGATTGAGTCCTAGAGCGTAAAGATTCGATCATTAGATCAAAAATAATTCAGGGTGGTCCATTTTTGTTTTGCGCACTGTACCTCAAGAAATGAGTGGTATGTGATATGATTAAAAACTGTTTTGTATATTATAACCGAGTGATTCATAAATAAAATGGCATGACTCAAAATAAAATATTTTTGCTTCCTGGTTAATGTTTTTGTGGAATGAAGATGCAACAAGGTTCTGTACCTTATGTCAGTATGCAATTTATATTTCAAATAGCTGAAAAATTGTAATTGTTTATGCAGGGCAAATATTCAGTAGATGAATATATTTCTGCATTTAAATTTTTCTTCGATTGCAAATCTGATAGCAATTTTTAAAGTCAATATGTTAAAAGTATCCCAAATGAGCCAAAATATATGAATATTTTTGCTATAATAATCAGATTTTTATGAAATTAGTGTCAATCTTAATGACTTAGAAGGATGCTAACTAATGCAAATGATATTGTAAGTCCCGAAATCAGACACTATGCACGGAGAAAAAAATTCTGGTAAAATCACCATACTGTAATGACATTTCTGGTAGGAAAAAAAATCGTTTTTTTTTACTAATTAAACCAAAATATAAGATATTACCCGAAATTCTGGTTTGCAAAATGGTAATTCTTATTACCATACATTTAGTAAATTACGTACTTATTACCCTACAATTAGTAATACAAAACTGAAAAGTAAATTTAACCAAACAAATGGCTTTTAAACCATACTCTAAGGTCTCATAATAAAATGACCAATTTTCTTGGTGCCCCATTTTCTAAACATAAAGCCATGCTAACATAGTATAATTATATAATAAAGTATAAAACCATATTTTATTTTTAATTTTACCAAAATCATTACCAAACGCTTCGATAAAACTACCGAGCTTTTAGGTGTTCCCATAGAGCCAGAAACACGGCAAATTTTGGAAGTTTTGACTATACTTTTTTTCTTAGTGTAGTATGTTCTCTCTGGTATAGTATATTTATACTAGTATATTATCTGGTATATTTCCTCAGTAATGACAATGGAAAAGTTATGTTTTCTCTGAATAAACATATCTTTTTTGTCAGATTTTTATTTTTGACCATTGCAGACGCAATCTGGAAATTTGTTTATCTAAGGATAATTCCACTGTAAATGAACTTAAGATCTAAAAGGAATATTAAGATCTAATATATATTAAGATCTAAAAGGATTTAGTAGATGCAATGTAGAAATTCACTTATCCAAAGATAATTCCGTTTAAAATATAATTTTTAGTATTTTTTATTATCTTTCATTACATTATTTAATAATGGATGACAAAGTTTAAAATAGTTATATGTACAACTTTTTACCCCAATTTTAACTATGCAACTTTATATGAGAAAATACAAAATTTTAACAAAATCGGTCGAATAATTTCAAAGTAATAAATTTAAAAAAAAAAAGCCGCATTCCATCTCTCAAGCACTGTTTCACCGATTTCGTCCCAATTTCGCATTGTTCATTAAGTTTTAAATAGTGAAAATTTGAATGAAAAATTTGCTAACTTATAATACCTGTCATCTTATTAATTTATTAAAATCGCCCCCAAAAGAAAACTTTGCTAAAAGAAAATTGCCACATCAAATCTTGAAATTAATTAATTAGATTTATCTATCTATGCATGGGCACGAAATCTAGAGGTAAGTAGTCCGTTATAAAGACAAAGTTAAAATAATATTGATGACCAGGATTCGAAGTTGTATATAACAAGAAGTTCAAAAACTAAGCTTTCAGTAACTGTTCAAACGTATTGGAATACGATCTTAAGAATATGATTATTATATATTAAGAATATGAATACTATATATTATGAATATGAATATATATTATTAAGAATATGACTAAATATTTAGAGAAATTCAATCGCTATGAAAAAAGTAGTTTAAAGTCTTGATTGAATTTTTATTATAAGAAAACTGATTATTAGTCAAAATCAGATCTTTCTATAATCAAATTTATTTGTGATAAATTTTGATGGTCAAGCATTTAATACCGAAGGGCATTTTTCCTAACTTTAGAATCAAAACCAAGATTTTGAATTCTTGAATTTGTTTTACAAACAGCACTTTTTGAACGGTTATGCACCTAATTATTTCCCATGTCTACATTTTTTTAAAAATTTGCATGTAAATAACTGTAGATTGAACCATAGTTTTTAAATAACTTAACCAGCTGTAAGTATAACTAATATTATATTTCTTCTTTCTAGTTGTTTCAAAACATGCGCAATTTATGAATAATGATGAATCCGCATTAAGAGCAACTAATGTCAAGTAATTTTCAGACAGAAATAAATATAACCAATTTGCAAGGAATGTAAAGAATATTACTAACTAAACACAACATGTGCAATTAATGGTGACGAATCTACATTTAGAACAACAAATACTTAATAGTATATTCAATAATGTAATATTCAGGCAGAAATAAGTATAACCATTTTATAAGAATTCAGAGAATAATGCCGTCTTTGCCAAAAATTACTCAGGAATTTCAAGGTTACTAATATGTAAGTAAATACACTTAAGTAATCAGTTAAGAAAATATTGAAAAGTTAAAAATGGAATTTAGTTGTAATACAACATTAATAAAATATAAGTACAAAAGAATTTCGAAAATAATGAGAAAAAAAACACGAACAGAAAGTAAGTACTATCTTAAAAATAAGTACGGTGTTTTGTGACTATCTTTCTTAAAGTTGTTTTCATAGTAACAAATAAGTTTCTTTTTCTTCTCTAGTTGCAGCAAAACTCTTAATAGTGAAGCAAAATATCATTGATATAAAAAATTCTCAAGTGTTCTGAGAAGATAATATTTAAATTTTGACATTTGAAACAGATAAAACATAGCTAGAAATATTTCTAATGTATTGTTTATTTACAGCGATTATCACAAGTATATCTCGTTTATTGTGTTAAATTTAAACATAATTAACATTTAAAATGGCCAAGTATTCATCCTTGGGACACTTTTCAAGTTTAAAGACTACCGTACTAATAAATATTCAACTACGAACAAATAAATATTAAATATAAATATTTAATAGTAATAAATAACAGTTCAATCAAAACTAACGATTCCATAAGTTTACATCCACTTTACAAGAGGAATTTATTTCTCTTCATTTTAAGTTTTAGGACTGTAAATTAGTACTATAAAATACTAAATGTTCAGAAAATTTGTATGAAAATTAAAGTTCTGTTAGCATATTTTGTCTATACAATACATGTACACGGAGAAAAAAATTCTAGCAAAATTATCATACTTGTATGGAAAAGATATTTCTGGTAAAAGAAACCATAATTCTGGTAATTTAACCAAATTATACGGTACTTAAACTGTTCATTCGGTATGTTAATGCTGCACCAGAAATTCTGGTTTTCAAAATTATAGTTCTTAAACTATGCATTTAGTTACAAATACAAACTAAAGAGTAAATTTAATCAAAGAAATGATTTTTATGCAACGTTCTTAAGTATTACGATAAAATTACCATCATGTTCTGCAAAACTGTAGCTCATTTTGCTATTCATTTAGTTACTTTAACCTTTTGACGTCCATGCCTCTTGCCAAATAGAATCAGTTTACATTTTCCATGATTGCGGTTTATTTGAATGGTTGGTCGGAGTTAGATAACGGTTAATTATTTCTTTTTCTAATATATTTTTCTAATATATTTCTCAATTATAACAAGAATGCAGAATGATGGCTTCATGATGGCATGAATGATGGCTTCAAATGCTTAATTAAAGTGTTTTAAAGATAGTAAACTCAACTAGGCCAAACTATGGTGACTACTTTAGCAATCCTTTATGAGGTCAGGGATTTATTAATTTATTTACATATACATGTGGATTTTTTTGTAAATACAAAGAGCGGCTTAAAGTCTTTTTTTTTTCAGTTTGAAAAACGGATTGCACAATTTTACAGCAAGAGTATACAGGATATACATCCAGTGTTACAGCGGAATTCGAACCTACTGCATCTAAGTTTCATAGTGCTTTTCGAAACAAATGTAATCCATGGTGAGGTTCAAGTAAAATAATCATATATTATTGAGGTCTCCATTGCCATGGGGCGTGGTCCCTCAGCTAAACACTACAAAGCGTAGAGGTAGCAGTTTGTGCTATTATCATTGTGCTTTTTTTCTAATTTTTGATCTTTCTCTTCAGTAATTTGAGAAAAGACAAGCCATTCTTTGCATTAAGCCACAAGCCTCTATGCAAACAAAATTTATTTACTCTTACACATCCATGATTGCGCTTTGATTTGAATCCGTTACCTAAATACAATAGCTTTTGGCAGAAAGACGAACTTGCTGTGAAAAATAATTAAACAAAACATTACTATTCCAAGAATTTCTTTATTTATTATTACACGGCAAGCTTGCATTGTTATATGCAGGCTATGTGATCATTATAATGAATGATTTATTATAAGCCTATGTCAAATTTAACAGATTGCTCAAATTATAGAAAGATATTGCAAAAATTCACTCATTGTTGCGTGGAGGTAGCCAGTTTGAATCCCACTGGAGAGGTAGTGAGGAACTAATGTCATTAATAAAGAGATAAGCATTCATAGTAATAAAACAAGATTCCAGGGCATCAAGATGAGCAGGTGTGACTTGGGGGGGTAATAACCTTGGCACAATCGAAATTGAATTTATGCCCAAGATTCTAGCAATGTGTAGCAATTGATTTTTTTTTCTTTTTTGTATTCTTGATAGCGAACAAATCTTTCATATTCCTTATGTCCAAATTTTAAAGAGCGTCTAGTTTGTCCGAAGTACAGAAGATCGCATTGACGAAGAACGTGGTAAATACCCCCAGCGATTATCAGAACTATTAGGATCTTTAAGAGACTTGATTTAATTTTGCTAAAAGGCTAAAAATTACTTTCAAACCAAACTAGGAGATGGTGTTAGCAATTTTATAACAAACGGGGGGGGGGGAAGGAGACGATAAAGGAACAAGTTCTCTCTATTAGAGGTAATGGGGAGTTTGGGTCTCGAGTTTAGCAGGAGATGAATCAACTATAGAAGGGTTAAACCCACGGTTAGCAGCAAGCGAGAGGAGGAAATTAAGTTCGGAATTTAAAGAAGAGTCAGAGCAAATGTTTAGAGTGAGGAAAACGAAAGTATGAAATGCAGAAATTTATAGCAATTAGAGTGATTAGGATTAACATAAAAGGGCAAAAAAATAGCAAAATGTTTACGATAAACAGAGGTGGAAAAATGATTAGTGTATTTAGTTACACGAACATATGAAAAAGGTAGCTTAAAATACATTTTATCCTGATTTGCCCCTCTCTGCCACATTAGATTCTTTTGCAAGTTAATTTTAATTCTCTCTGTCCTCGAATCTTTATTCGGGTGTTTTTCAAATAACTTGCTCGAAAGAAGATTTTAAAAAAATCATAATTTGAGTGCCTCACACTCGAAGCATATTTTAAACTGTAAACTATCAATCAGAAATTTTTTTATATCGCCTTATCTAAAGATTAACAAAATCCAACCTAACAATTAGGACTAATTGAAGGAATAAAATTGAAATATTTACTTTATATGGATGATAGAGTTTTAATTACAGCAAAAAATCGAAGAATCAGATACAGTAACTACTTCTGAATTGGAAAGAAGACATTTGAATAGATGTCATAATTTGTCAGTATTTTTCTGGCCGCTCTGATCTCTGTGTAGTCTTTTCCAGCATAGAACAATGATCCAACACACTAACTCAGGAAAAATTGGTAGGATGTAAAAAATCACATTTTAGTTGGAGAAATAAAGCTGCTTTTTTATTTACTTTTTTCGAAATATGACTGCTTATTGACAGAATCATTCGTGTATGCAGCATTTGCCAAAACTTGGAGCTTATGAAAAATCGCTTAATTTTAAAATATTTTGCATTTCTGGAATTGTATAGAAAATTAAGACAAAGAGGGCACGAGCACTTTCCTTGAAAAAACAAACCAAAATAGTTATGTTGTATTTTACAATGAGCTTATTCATTCAAGTACATACTGCAGTTAACTAGTAAAATATTTAAGTACAAAAACTGCATGAGCTGCTTTAAAGCATGAGCTGCTTTAAAGCATGAGCTTTAAGTAACTTTAAGAAAATTGCTTTAAAGCATGAGCTACTGATGTCGAATTGAAAAACTAGATGAAATTTTTATATGGGATCGAAGATTTTTTTTAAATATCTCTTTTTAAAAATTAGCAACTGAATTGCAATAGGAAAGGAGCAAAGTAATATTTAATAAGTAATCACAAACCATATGATTGGAATTATACATTTGTTCATTGCCCTGGTCACAAAAAAAAGAGCCCCTAACATATAATGCGCAACTTTTAAGAATGGGTCCAAAGATAAAATCCCCAAACCGTAAGATTAGAATTATGCACTAATTGAATTGCAGTTATAACAATTGTCCTGATGACAAAAAGTATTATTTTCACATAAAATGCCGGCCGTGATTACAAAAATTTTCACCTTCAAGCAGGGGCTAAGAGTCCGAAAAGATGAGAAAGATTCCAAGATTCTTAAACCATGCGATTAAAATTTACATTTATTGATAACCCTGACCACAAAAAGTGCCACTGATCTCAAAATGTGCTACTGATTAAAAAAATATGCCTTTATCTCAAAAATTGCCACTTTTATGCATGGATGGGTCAATGAGTCCAAAAAGACAAAAATGATTGAAAGCATTTTTTTACGCATAATTGCCGGTTATGGTTGCATTTTATTGTCAAAAATGTTGATTTCTTTCACAGTTTCTCCAATTCAGTCGGTAGTTTTTAACTATTAATTATTTGATAAATCAAACATTTTGCTGCACCGTAAAATAATAATAAAAAAAACTGAACAGCTTTTGGTTTACTGATTAGATAAATTGGTTTAATCACTAGCACTGACTGATCTATGATAACTGCGGCTGTCATTAAATCATTTGTTTTAATTATTTAATGATTGACAACGTTAAGTTACAAATTCAGTTAATTTTCTCATTCATTTCTCTGAATATTATTTACTAAAGTCTGAAGTTATACGATAGTTTACTAAGATGACCAAACAAAAGTTGATCCTTAATATTAATTTTTGCATTTTGCATACCTCCAAAACTAATCGTGCGCTTTAAGAAATATTCGTAATTAATTTTAAAAAATTATTTCCGGCAAACAAAAATTTTTTTTAAATAATTTTCTATGAGTTATTTTATTTAATAAAGACATAAAAAAATTAACATTTTTACATCCTCTTAAGTGGCGTAATTTTAAATGATAAATGAATTTATCTTTAAAGCTGTCGTTTAAATTTTGAAATGGGACGATTCTATTTTTAAATTTCTCAACATTTCATTTCTAAAACATTATTTCTTCTCTTTGAATGTTTTTTTAATACATTATAATAATAGTATTGCATTTTATAATTTTACTACTCTTGTTCATAATGAAAAATGATAAAATCATGTTGAAGAAAAGAAGTATATCACGGTATTTATCAAGATATGAATTTATTTAATAACGCATTTTAAAAGAAATATGTTCCTAAAAAATACTTTTTTTTGTTTTTCTTTAAATATAAGAATTTTTATAATTCTTAAAATTTTTTAATACGTAATTGTTAAAAAATTTTAATATTGTTAAAGTAGAGGAATGAAATTATTAGTTGGTTGTTTTAATAAGAAAATAAACAAATAATATAAAATTGTCTTGCAATTTCATAACTTCTCATAATAATCCTCCTATTTTTAATCATATATCGAATCGATGTAAACAATTTAAATTAAAATTACGAAACATAAAAATAACAATCTGAACTTAAAATTCCGTTCTTCCCGATTTCATTCAGACAAGTTCAAATTGTAACTATTTATAATAAAGACAGTTTCTATATTTTTATTAATACTTACAATTATTATTTCATTGATTATATTTTGCCAACACATTGGAGAATCTCTTATTTCTTAGCAATAAAATATTCATGAAATATGTCATTTCTAAATGCATTTCTTTTATAAGCTTTTTCTAAAATCTTAAAATACAGATATATCGATTAATCAATTAAACGGATAATTCTTAATATTTAAAACATGGTTTAATTAAGCAATAAAAACAGTTTTTAATATATTTAAATTGTTCTTCCATGAAATTGCTTGGTGAGTTAAACTATAGCATTTTTTGGAGTCACAACAGATAAAGAATCATCATTTATATTTTAAAAGAAACTACAGCCTTTTTCATTTTAAATGTTACAGAAACTTGTTAATTACAATTTCTAACTAAAATTACATCTTCAAACTACATTTAATCATGACTTGCATACAAGATTCATTAAATGAGTAATGGTTGCTTCGGTAGTTATAATGAATTCCCCACTATTCAGCATATGCCAAGTTTTATGAACAGAAAAAAAGAATGCGGATTTAATTTTCGTTTAATTTCATTTTGCGCATCTCTTAAAGTTTTGCTCTAATTGTGGGCTCATATAATAAAAAAGAAAGCATACATTTGCAAAAAAAGAAAAAAAAACGAATGCCGAAAAAATTAGTTTTTTATGACAATGGCGTGTGTTTTTAAGGCTACATCAAGGAAACCATGTAATTGCATTTACTAGGCTGCGCAAAATTTCACTCCCTGAAAAAGGAATTCAAGTATAAGCTGCGACGGCAAAAAGAGGAGAAGAAAAATAAAGAACTGTCTAGCTAGCTGACATCCTCATAAGATGGGAGGAATATAATAAAGAAAGGAGACCTTAGGGAAAACAAGTCCACTATCACATTATATAAGTGAGAAAAACAATCGTTGCTTGCTATGACAATTTTCACATAGAAACCATTGGAATAATTAGTCTGAATTAGAGAAAATGAGATGGCATTTTTTTCAAAGTTGGAAAAAACATCCTGCAAGCAACCTCTTCAAAAGGGAATATTTTTTAAAAAAAAAATATCACGCAACTTGCAACACAGCCCTCTAAAGCAGAGTATAAAAACATATCAAGTGTAAATATTTATAAAAGAGTTGAAATCCACTAACAGTTTGTTTTTTTCGCTTTCTTTGGACAATATGCAAATATTTTTAAGAAAGGGAATTACGAAACCTTTAAAAACAATGTCAACTTAGTGAAAGGTTATAAAGAATTGAAACTAGTTCTGCTTTCGTTTCCTCCATTTAAAATAAAAATGGCGACTGAGAACTTTTTAACATATGTCTGTGTATTCATTTACACACACATATATATACACACACACACATATATATATATATATATATATAAAAGTTCAAAATGAAGATAAAACAAAGAAAAATAATAGACATATGAAAAAAGGGGGGGAAATAATAAATAAAAACAAACAACAGTTTGAAAAAAAAAAAGAAATGAAATTTTATTTAAAAAAACCGGAAAAAAATATGTAATCTTTTCATCAGCCCACACGATTATATCCGCAAAACAGAGTGCTTTCTGATATTGTATCAATAAAGCCAAAGCAAAATATATTAATACAATAGTGTGAGGAGCACTCAAAAGTTTTTTTTTACAAAAATTACAACAAATAAAATAGAACACAAAAAGTAAAAATAAGTAAAAATAACGCGTAAAAACAGAAAATAAACCGTGGGTAAAATTGTTTGCTAAAAATTTCTTTATTAATTTATACAATTTTTCCATGTGCAAATCCATTTCGGGCAAATCCGTGGTTAAAATTATCTGCTAAAAGNTATATATATATATATTCAATTCGTGTATATGTACCAAGTCATTTAAAACTTTTCTCACTTAAACCTTTGTTTTCACAGCCCTTGACTAGTTAATTATTTTGTCTAATATTTTATTTCAATATCTAACCCATGATTCATTTTGGCAATATATGTTAGCAACAGGCGTTACCAAAAGTCCTTTAAATTAATCAAAATATTTTTTTACAAGTCTATTTTTTTCTAAATAGCATATTTATGTTCATCTTCAGTTCGTTTGTGATTTTAATAAATCTGTTGTCTCTTTCTTTTAGAAGAAAATTGAAGTGATGATTTCTCAATTTATGTGCCAGATATTTCTTTCACACATTAACTTTTCTCCTAAGATGATACAATTAAAAGAAATAACAATTTAAAATAAATTTATCCATTTTATCCTTCAAACGGAGGAGTGATTTACACCATTTTAACTCTTGAAGTGAGAAAATGTTCTGATTAATGGAATTTGTGTTTCTATCTTGATAAATTGGAGTGTTTGTTGGTTTGTAAGGGAGGAGGACGTCTTTGAAAAGAGGCTTCGTTTGAAGCATAATAAAATACTTGGAAGGAGCACTCATCGCTTGAATTTTTATTTTTAAAAAAATCAAGCAATGAGTGCTCCTTCCAAGTGTTTTATATTATTGTTTACTATTGATTCTTGAGAAATTTAAATATAACGAAGAGATAATCTACAAATATTTATGGAATTTGGAAATGATATTGTTAAAAAAAGCGATAAAAAATGTCAGCTGATCTTTTATTCTTTGTGTGAAACGTATTCTTATGAAGCTGCGATTATTAATTTAAAATTGCTGAAAGAAAGAAATCTTTAAATTATTTTAGGTTTCCTGAGGGACTTATTTTATCAATGTTCTTAACACTCTAAATAATTCCTTTTGTTTTCTAGATCTTTATATGTCTTTCTTTAATTATTTAATTTAAATAATCCTAAGAAAAATGTATGAAATGCAAACAAATCTATAATTACCAATTAACTTTTAAAATAGAAATCCCCGACTTTTGAAATATTTTGTTTTGATTCATACTTTTTATGTTAATACCAATTTCACCAAGTTTTTAAAGTATATTTCGATTCAATTCGTATTAAAATAAATGGAATCGAGTTTTTATGTATAAGTATAAAAATAAATATATATTAATTATGAAAAAATTTATATTCATGGTAAAATGCGTTCAGTATTTTTCTTATATCGATATCCGGGATTTATAAAATCGATTTTTATGTAATTTCAATTTCAATACTTTCTTGTGTGAATGTAGTAAACCAATATAACTGCTGAATTGCAAATGCATTATTCATGTAATTATTCATTGTCTAACACTTTCAAAGAGATAAGAAAGCAAAAAAAAAAGTTTTTTTAAATATTCTAAATTGCTATTTGCAGCAATAAACAAAATAACTGAGATGTTACAAGCTGTTAAAAAGCTAATTAAGGCAAAACAGAAAGCCATATATTCATAAAACATAAGGAAAATACCACTTTTTACAAAAAGGAAACATTCAAAACTTATAAATGAAGCAAAATATAAAGAAATAGCAAACATTATTCAGCATCCACACTGCAAAATGCACTATGTTCACAAAATTAGTAGAGCTAATAGCCAACTTCTAGTTTGACATGAAAACCCGTAAATGCAACGAGCTTCAGTAAATTTTGTAGATTTGACCGTTAATTTATGCGGTTAATATATATAAATCCCCTTAACTCAATTCTGGAGGGAATGTAGGCCCGTTTTTATGATAGTTACAGATTCCGGACATAAAGGCACCAATCCAGTCAACACCAAAGAACATCTCTTTCGGACAACAAACATGCAACTCTTTCACTCCTCGAAAGAAAGTAACACAATACTATTTCGTCTTATTGCACAATTTGTCTTGATTCAACAAACAAATCGCCTGAGTCTCGATCAACCACAAGACCCGAACTGAAGATAACTTTCATGAACATAACGTTAATTATGCTGGTGGCCATATCTTTTAAGAGAAATCAGGTTTATATTCTTAAGGTTATGATAGCTTCGAGAGATTCTGCTCGAATCGCCGACAATTACATCACTGACAGATCATATCGCCAATGCCACTTCGCCGATATGATCATTTCGCCAACACCTCATAACGCCGATACGATCATTTCACGGACACAATCACTTCAAAAACAGCTCCTATCGTCAACATTATCACTTCGCCAGCTACTTATTTCGGTCTTTTCATGGGCAGCTCATTTCACCGACATAATCATTTCGCCGTTACGATCATCTTGCATTCAGAATCATTTCGCAGACACGATTAATTCAATTTTGTATTATCTACTAATCATTTCAAGTTTTGAGTTTAATTAAACCCACAGATTGATTTAATGCAACTGGTAAGAGAAGGAATTATCATATTAGGTGTCGGCCACGTGGTCTGATTGTGTATAAAACTGCGTACAGTACTCTGTTACGTGGAAGATAGAATGTATGGAAACGTAACGGACGGGTCGGAAGCGTAAACAATAACACCAGGGGCATTTATACAAATACTTGATCTTGCTTAATTCGGGTGGGGGGATTTCAAATATGAAATTAGTTTTGCTCATAAAGGTACAGATTTTTTAATTTTAAATACATTTTTAATCTATTTTTGTTGAAATGTATAAATTTAAAACCGTAATATATAATAGGACGTCGAGTAAATGTAGCGACAAATTTCGAAGTGAATTAGAGCACATCTTCAGAATTAAAATTACGTAGGAATCCATGCCCAGAAATGTGGCTGTCAGCGGATAAGGGCGCTTTCCTATTATGACCTGATCTGAAGCACACAAAGATACAGTCCATAATAGGGAAGCACTAATAGTGGCATATGATGACATTTCCAGGCAAGGATTCCCATGTAATTTTAATCCTGCTGATATAGCTTAACTCTCCTAGTAGTTTGTCGCAACATATATGTAACCGCCTGTATATATAACGTTTTAATCTCGTACAGATTGCAATTTTGAAATCAGTGGCGTGAAAATATCAAAGATCTGTAAGAAAATTCTCATACAACAGAAAACAAAAATTAAGTTTGATCTCCAGTGTAATCATTCATATAGGAACCAATTGCAACTTTTATGGACCAATTTTTAACTTTTAATTTTTTTAGCAAAAAGTTATTATTCAAATAATTTTGTGGAAATTTTGCAGGAAATACATTATATGATTGTCTATTATTTCACTTTCTTTGTGGACAAACACACATTTCGGAATTTATTTTTTTAAAGTCTAAGGTACAACATGAATCACTGGATAATACTCCTTAGATAACACTAGTTTTGAATTCTTTTGTCTTAAATTTGTTAGTTCATTAAATTCCGATATTCATTATTATTTTTCCTCTAAAATAAATTAAGTTACTCGTGTATCACCAAAGAATATTTTGTTGGATTATTTCAGAAATTTACAGATTTATTGAACATAAAAATGTTTACATATTGTAGGTGGTTTGGTACAAAAGGTAATGCATATATGTGCTAAATTGCATATAATTTGGGTCAATCCAAGTTACGATACAAAAACTGACCTAAGGTATAAAGGCATACACTTGATGGATGTTGTTAGGATTAACGATTATTATTATTTTTTTTTAAAAATAATATTTCATCTTAAATTGACAAATATTTTCGTACTTATTTAGTTTAATTCTGTTTTCAAATGTCAGTTCTCTAGCTTTTAATTTTGAAAACAAACCGATTAAATTACTTTTCATAAAATAAAATAAAGGTTCTCTAGCACGTACCTGAAAAACATGAAATGGTCACCAATATAGCAGTTAGTACCTGTTGTTACAGGTAACTACTATATGAAACATTCAGCCGGCAAGAATAATTAAACTGGTCCAAATTACAACACAAAATAGAGGAGAGTACCTCCTCTGATCTCTGAAGTATTGTATAGAGAACGCTCATAAATTATGAAGCTTTTTTTAACAAGGTTTTTCAAGCAGAAAGTCGCTGTGTATTTAAATTGATCAGTTTTTTTCAATATAATTTTTAAACATTCCGTGTAAGGATATAGCAAAACTACAATAATGTACAAATTATTTAAAACATCATATAATTAAACAACTTTTACTGTTATGTTCTGATTTGTTTATTTGCTGTACAACTATTGGTTGAGACCTGGAATAACACTGTCTAAATCGCGTGCAGTCCCAAATCGTACCGGTACGATTGACATATAAACTGAACAAGTCTAATTTTAAGCTATTTAAACTCCTGAAAGTGGCTGACTTCTAAATTAACTTCCACTCGTCTCATGAGTTTAAATGAACAACGTTTGAAAGACTATTGTGATACATAAATCTTTAGTGAAATTGACAATCAATCGAAATTTAATAAGATGCTTACGATAAGATTTATTTTCCTAATCTCAAGAGAAAAAAGTAAAGTGATCAAGCAATTCTTAGCTAACTATGTGTTAAAGCTTCAGCAAAACCATTTCTAAAAATTAAAAGCGAACATTTTAAGAAGCAGCACCCATAAAAATCACACTTGAGCACATGATCATTTATAAGCTTTTAATACTGTTATTATACGTTTAACGGTTCAATCATTTAATATCACATTTCTTATTAAACTATTGTTCGTGTCTACTTATTTACTTAATCATAAATACTCAATATTTTTTTTAGAGTGGTGCGGTTTAAGGAGCAGGTGGTACAAATTAGGCAGCTGATTTCCTAAATCGTGTCACTTGTGAACCTTGCGAAAGCAATTTTTATTAGTTATTGCGCAAATATAATTACCAAAAAAATACAAGTAGTTAAATTACTGTACGTTATTATTCAAATATTTCAAGTGTATTTGTCAGTGATCTGTGGGTAATAAAAATTTAAATCTAAAAGGTGATACGATTTAAACAACTCTCCTCTACATTATAGAATATTATCAAAATTACTAATAGAACAAGATAAGAGTAATTGTTGGCATTTTAGTTGAAATTAGGAAAACTTTGAAAAGTAAAAAGTTTTTGAAACTCCGGCTTTTATTAGCACAATTTCCAAAATACTCAGATTTTATTCAGCAATCTTTGTAGATTTCGTTCTTGCATTGAATAAATGTTAAATTGTATCAACAAGAAAATACTTAAACTAAAATAAAAATAACATTGTAAACATCTTTTTTAATGAAATCCTTATACATATATTGAAATTCATTTAGGAAAAGGGTCCTGACTTCAAGGATGCAATAGGCATTTTACTCAAGGTTTCCCTACTTATTTATCGTACCTCTAAAGCCTAACCAGCATAATAACATCCATTTGTCTGAAATCATATAAGCGAGGTTTTCTGCAAGGTCAATATTTAGGCCAGCAAACCACATAACCATGGTTATGTGGTTAAATAGCAAGAAATACATTCATGACAGCCAACCAAATATGGAAATAGCAAAGATAAAAAGAAGGAGTTGCTGAGAGTAATAAAAAGAACGCCCGAATATCATTCCAAAATAAATAAGTAGATTATTTTTCTAAAATTATTATTAATTAACTAAAAATTATTATAATTTTTTGATTTAAAAATGTTCATCATTTTACCGCACTTATACAGAATGTCAATTTAATGAATATTACGTATATTGCTTAGTATAATTCTTTTTCCTATAAACTAATGTTTCTTATTCTAATTACTACTAAATATGATAAATGAATGTGAACAAAGATAATATCATTTGAAAATATTTTTAAAATTTATTTTTTTCTATCATGCAGCATATTGTTCAAATATTATTCATAGACTTATGTTCTAATTCATTTATTGATTTTTAGTCAGCGAATTACCAATTTAGTATTAAAGTTAAATCTGGAACATAATTTGCACATCGAATATATCTTTAAGACACGACTTTCTAAAACTTTTTAATTAAATACTCAAAAAGGGTTATATTATTAGCATAAGCTAACAATAATTAACCTTTAGGAAAAAAACTAAGGTTTTTCTCGCAATTTACATTCGATTGAACAGTTTCTTTGAAAAAAAATAAAGGTTTTACGAGCTCTTCTTAATCTCAGTGACAAAGAATTTTTAAATTATAACTTCCGTTTTTGAAAGTTTTATGTAAGAAAAAAAAACTTTCCAATAAATTTATGAACTTGTATTGTTGAAACTCTTAATAGGTAATAATCAAGATCAATATATTTCCACGCGTTAATCTTTGACTATCAGGTTTCACGAATTTTTTCTTTATCAGAGAAACTGGCCGTTAAAAAAATAGAGCAATAAATATAGTTCGCAAAAAGGGTTTTTTTCTTCCGCCTGTGACGATCGATACTCAGGGACTGCAGTAAAAAAGTTCTCAACGATTTAATCTTCTGCATTGCTTAATTAGAATTTTTTATACAACTGCGATTGTTTTAAGCTTCAAAGAAACATAAAGATATCTGCGCACTTCCTTATTTTACGACCAAGAAGCTAAGACGTGTGCTTGTCGAAAACTGTTGGTCATTAAAACTTCTTCAAGATGGTAAAGAAAAAAAAGAAGATTTTTTAATAACATTTTCTTAAAGCGTTCGATACGAAAGAACCAATGAGATGATCCAAAAATTCTTTTTATGTCACCTTTTTTAATATATTACGATTCGCCGCCGTCTTAAGAAATGCATTAATTTTGGCTTTTTATTTTATTTTCCACTGAAAAAAAATTCGAACGGAACTACTTGGACTTCATTTTACGACGACAAAGTCAAATTTCTTATCGAAATTAGCAAAGTAAGAAATTTTTATTACTTTCTTGGTGTTGGAGGAAAAAATCAAAACATTTTTATTTTTATGCATCGACTGGGACTCAGTAGTAGTGAATCAAATAAAAAAAAAGTCCAAAAAATATTTTTAGTGTTTGCTTATGATTAAACAAAGACGCCGCCCTAAGTTAATGTAAAAAATAATTTTACGCGCAAAAGTACAAATTTAAAAAAAAAAAAGCAGTATAAGACATTTCATTTCATTTCATATTATAGAAGCACTCGGCAATAATTTGGATAATTTATTAAGAGCCAAAAAAATCTTATTAAAATTCTTTACTTAAGAAAAACTAGAATTGAGTTCGTTACGACAAATAAATCAGAGTAATTAAGAAATAACATTTTTACAAATTACTAGCAATTTATCAACTCTTTCCTCCCTTTCCAATTATGAATTTTAGAATAATAAATAACTATTTACTTCAGGCTTAAAAAGTAGTGACACACTTCTAGTACTTTAATTTGAAATAATTCTAGCATTTTTTTTTTCAAACTTTTTTTTTTATTTAGTTAAAAGGCTTTCGTGAAATTTCTTTCATTAAGACTTTCGTTACTTTTGTTAAAACTTTGAATTAAAAAGTCTTAGATTTTTTAAAAAAAGGTATAAAATTTTTGTAAAAATCAATAAAGATTTAAATAAGTTAAGACGGGCCATATAAAAACTTTGTCATTGAATTTCTTTCTTAGAGAAGTCACTGAAATTTCCACGTCAACTTTGATGAGAAAACTCTATTCTTCCCAATGAGTTTTTTGCGTGTAATCTGCAAACTGATTAACCCGAAACATAAATGGTTTAACACTTTTTAATATAGTATTTTATTCATACAGCGATTTCATTGGTTTTCAAACTGGAGCTTCAAGAAGTTTTAATCGTGCAGCAGTTTCAACCCTTTATGCTCTAACTATAGATTAAGAGTTTTTTCTTATTTATTCACTTAAGATGTCGATTTTTTTTAATTGTTTTATATAAAATTGCTACATTTCAAGAATTTATTTATACATTTTAAAAGTAAAAGTCTTTTATTTTTAGGTACCTTTGAGCCATCAAATTACGCTGAATGTAAAAAATTTCGAGATATATTTTTCTCAAAAGCCTATTTTTCAAATTGCCACTTATTTTTGTAAGAAAAGGTTTTTCCCTCTAGATTCATGCCTATTTTCTCATTTTTAATTACAATTAATGATGAATCTTTTTAAAGTTGTTTTTTTTTATTACGTTATTTTGTAATGCATCTAAAATGCATTCTAAAACAACCAAAAACGCATATAAGTATATGCATTTATAGAAAAAAAAATATTTAAAAATTTATAAATGGCCAATAAAAGATTACAATAATTACTATTAAATTATGAAAATCTGTTAAACAATTAAATTATTAGAAAATTATAGATTATCAACATTTTGTATCCACTCTTGAGCTTCGCATCCTTTTCTCAGCGAAAGCATTTTGTAGATGATTGTTTAGAATTTTTAAGTCATTTCTTTGTAACATTTTTTTATTAGTTGGTTTCCAAGATTTCAGAATAAGGATAAAAATGATATTTTCTAATTAATTTAATTTACATAGAATACTGTAATACCTATAATACCACAGCATATAAAATAAAAGACTTTTAATTTTAAAATGTATAAATAAATTCTTGAAATGTAACAATTTTATATGGAATAATTTAAAAGAATCGGCATAATTATTTCAGGTACCTATGAGCTACGCTGGTACCTATGAGCTTTAGGTACCTATGAGCTATTAGGTACATTACGCTGAATGTTAAAAATGTTATAATACATTCTTCTCAAAAACATATTTATCAAACCGTCACTCATAGTTTTCCAAATTCTATAATATGCTTCTTCTTTTCTCTTTTTTTTTAATATAAATCATCTGGTAAACACATCTTTATATCCCAAATTAAGATCAGAAAGGTTGATTTTAAGTTTTGAGTTTATTTATGAATTTCAATTTTTTTTCAAATATCTAGATAATAAATGACAAAAATTATAGTTATTTTGAAATTTGATATCACTTTTGTCGTGCAGAGTATTTTGTCATATTATAGGTATTACAATATTCTATGCAAATTAAATTATTTCTAAAATATAATTTTTTCTTAATTCTAGAATCTTGGATACCAACTAATTTAAAAATGTTGCAAAGGAATAATTTGTAAATCCTAAACAATCATCTACAAAATGCTTTCGCTGAGAAAAGGATTCAAAGCTCGATAGTGGATACAAAATGTTGATAATTTATATTTTTAATGATTAAATAGTTTAATAGATTTTAATAATTTAATATTAATTATACTAATATTTATCGGCCATATATAATTTTTTTTTATATTATTTTTTATAAATGTATATACTTATATGCGTTTATGGTTCTTTTTGCAATGCATTTTCGATGCATTGCAAAATAAACTAATGGAAAAAAAACTTTGAAAAAATTATTTATTAATAGTAATTAATTATTTATTAATAGTTTAAAAATGCGAAAATAAGCTGGAAAATGCGGGAAAAAACTTTGTTTTACATAAATAATTATTATTTATGCTGAAGAAAATGATCAATAAAATTTCAAATCATCAAATTTAAAACTTTTTTTCACCTTTTCTGCAGGTGATTGTCTCTTAAAATGCTCTCATGAAGAAAGGGACTTTGGATAAAAATTATGAAGAAAAAAAAATAGAGAAAAGTTTAATATCACTTTTGTCATATTTTGGTATTATAAGTATTACAGTATTTTGTGGAAATTAAATTATTTAGAAAATATCATTTTTATATTTATTCTTGAATCTTGGGTACCATTTAATAAAAACATGTTGCAAAGGATTGATATCTAAGTTCTAAGCGATCATCTATAAAATGTTTTAACTGAGAAAAGGACAGAAATCTCGTGAGAAATGGATACAAAATGTTGATAACATATATTTTTTTTGATAATTTGATAGTTAATTCGTAATTATTCTAATCTTTTATCGGCCATGTATTGTTTTTTTCTACATTATTTTTTTATAAATGTATATACATATATGCGTTTTTGATTGACTTGCAATGAATTTTCGGTGCATTGCAAAATAATCTGATGAAAATAAATTAAAAATTCATTATTAATTTTAATGAAACATACGAAAATAGGCATGAATCTAGGGGAGGGGGGGATGCTTTTTTTCACAAAAATAAGAATTATTTTTGTTGAAGAAAATGATCAATGAAATTACAAGTTATCAAATTTAAAGCTTTTTTTCTTCTGATCTGCCGGTGGTTGCCTTTTAAAAAGCTCTCATGAAAAGAGTGACTTCGGATAAAAACTATGAAATTCAAAAAAGATGCTTATTTAGTGGTCATATTAGGATAATATGAGCCCGAATTGACCACTCCCAATCCATGTTGTATAAATGTTTGATTTTTTTTGTCTTAAGAATGGTTTTGTAGAAATCAAATAATTCAAATTTAAATTATGCATCGTGTTGTACCTACTAAATCATTCTACTATTTAAGTTACTTAAAATTGGATGGCTTCAACATGTTCACATTATACTAACATGCATATTTTTATACCAAATTACACTCTAATTCTGTAATAAATACCATAATTCATAGTTATATAGTAAATTTTATTGGCGTGCATGGTTATGTATCAAAATAATCTGAAATCCGTGGAATCCATATTTCGATTCCAAATTGCTCTGAAATGCAGTTACATACGAAATAACACTGGAATGCATGGTTACATACCAAATAACTTTCTCATATTGTGTTGCTTAGCTTTGATAAATTCGCAAGTTAATTTTTAGCTTGAAGGCGAACTTTTTTCGTTATTTTTAAATAATATACAGGGAAATTTTTCTGTTAAATAACTTGTCATTGTAATATTGTCGGCAATTAAAATTGGAAAAAAAAATAGTCAAAGAAAAATGAAATATTAAAATGACGTTGACAATTATACCTTATTTTGTTATATTAATTTGATTTTAATAAATTAAAATGATTTATAATTCAATATCTTATGTATATTTTAAAAGATTTGCGTTTTTTCTTAAGTTTCGTGTATAAACAGCCAAAATCTGAAAAATGATATATTGACTGCAAACACGCCTCTGATTGAAGCAAAGATATTCCTAAATTGAAGAAAAAACTTTATAAGCCTTTATTTTTAAACCATGAAGCAATTTTTTTTCCAAAAAATAACGATGTATCTTTGAGAAATTTTTCATTTTCCTTAAATCAACGTATTTTTTTAACTATTCAGATTTTCTATTAGAACGGAAATTATTACTCCCAAAAATAATCTTATTTTCAAAGATTTTATTCCCATCGTACGTTCGAAACGTCATATGGTTTTGGTGTCATATCTCTTGTTGCAAAAAGAACTGTTTTAAATTTAAACAACCTGGATCTAAACTTCTTGTCGATCCTGTATAGTTTTTTCTATCTCAAAAAATATAGTATTAATATATTTTTAGAAAACATAAAAGTTTATAGTTAAAAGTTAACTTCCTAAGTATATTAAAGTTTCAAAATTTTTATGTTATTAATACTGCAAAGGTAAAAAAGAAATCTTTGATTTCAAATTACATTCAAAAGAATAAAAAATTCATTAAAAAAAGCTGGTAAAGCATGACTTTTTAATTTATTTATTTTTAAAGCTTTATTTTTCAAAATTTAAGAAATGCGCTAACTACTTAAAAATGCCTCACAATATATAATATTACAGCATTAAAAAAGTTAGAACAGGTGGTGAATTACTAATAGTTTAAATAATCTCCATTCCATCAACCTCACTGTAATCGATTTCCAATAAGATTTGTTTCGTTATTAAAAGTATTTGTTTTCTCTTGAATTTCAGCCTTAAGTTATAATTCGGTAAATCAATATTTAATAACACTTTTTGTTAGAATATGGAATACTTAAAAGATAGTTTTTGCCATGTTCGTTAAATATTTTTTTTTTAGTAACAGAAATGTTTTACCTTGAAATATATGCAAAACTACTCTAAATCTCTTGGGAAAAACATTTCGTTAAAATAAAAATTATTAATATTGATTACCAATTTTTGACTATCAAGTAAAGATATTTTTGTTATTTTTTTATTTATTGTATTTTTCTTAAGTTTAAACTGCTGAATTTTTTTCTCGCATCTGGAAAAATGCATTTTCAAGAATTCGTACTTTTAAATATAAATAAATCTCTAATTCTCAAATATTCCTGTTGAGTCTTAAATATACTCTCAAAAAGAAAAGTATCTAGAATTCAGAAAGGAAAATGCATGATAATTAAATCTTGTTCATTATTTTCAGAGGAAAAAATTATTTGTAACTTTGCATATAATTCAAATTTTTTAAAAAAAAACTCATTGAAATTATTTTTTAAGGAAAAGAAAAAAAATATTTGAGGATCTATCTCAAAGATAAATAAATAGACAATTCAACAATTCTTTTATTTCAAAAACATTTACTTATTGATTCTTAGTCACGATTGAAATTAATTATTGGTTGTTTTTTTTTTAAAGTTTGGATGCAAAGCTTATTATAAAGAAAACTATAAAAAAAATTCATTCAGCTACATTCATTCATTTAGCTACAACAAACATTTAGCTACATTATACAAATCTTACAGTTAATTTTTATCTTGTACAGCTACTTCCTAAAAAATAAATGGTGTTATAAAAGTTCTTACAAATATTTTTGATTTTGCTACAGTTACTTTGTAAAATTTAGATAGCTGTTGCAAACTTAACATGTGCAAACAAATATAGCTCTTAAATTTCATATTTCTTTAATCAAAACTGTTCAAATAGTTTCATATTAATCAAGTTATCAGATAAATGCATTTCTTATTAACATTATTCAAGATTAAAGGCAATAATTAGAAGTAGAAAACTATTTTTAGCTATTTCAAAAATCGGTATTCTCGTAATAATTAATGAATAAATAATTTTTTTAAAAAAGTTTCCTCAAATATACAGCAGCATTTTTATATTTAGTTCATTTCAAAAATTAATATTTTGTAGAAAAATTTCTTGACGACTTGATGCATATTTTGTTTCTTCTATTTCATGCATAAAAATTTCTCGGTATTAAATTTTAAAAAATTATGAACTTTAAAAAACTGTTCGAAAGATGCAAAAACTATATAAAATGTTTATGTTCACGAACTTATTTTAGCTAAATTCTCAGAAAAAGTTCTTCCGCTTCCAACTTTAAATTTAAATTTATTATTTTAGCAGACTTTTAAGTGTATCGAACATTTATGCATAATGTTAACTGAGCCAATGTAACACCAAGAAAAAAATCTTTTAAATAGTGTCTAGATGTTTTCAATAAAAATAAAACGATGTAGCTTAAAAGGAATGATTCCTTGGTAATATTCATAACAAAAAATAAGTATGCAATATAACGATTATATTACTGTGTGAAAGACTTTTAGAAGAAAAACACTATTTATTTGCAGGATGTATATCCAAAAAAGTGACGTACTGTCACACATTATTTTCCGCACTATTATTTTGACAAAAAACTAGATTGAATTAAGTATTTATTTATTCATAATAAATATAATTTTTTCTAGTATTTATGTATTTTCTCGTGTTCTTATAGAATATTTCTCTCACAAATACCATTTTCTTACGTATGAAATTGTAAAGCACGCTACACCGATATTTTTTTCTGTAAATTAATTGCTTAAAAAATCTTATTTCATAAAATTCAATGAAAAAGTTATTCTAGTATTCTTTTTATTTAAATAGAAAAACACAAGTAGAGGGTATTTAACGTATCATTCAGAATTAGCTGCTGATAACGTTATTGTTTCCACTTTTTGCTTTTTGAGAAGCACCTAGTGTAAAATATAACATTTAGGTCTCTTAAAATCTACATGAAAACATCTAATCAATCTACATGAAATCTGCATGTTTATTATCAAATACGAATATTTTCAAATTTTAATCCTAGCTAGATTATTTGGCAAATTCTGGGTTAGATTAAGGTTTTCATGAAGATTCTTCGAAACTTCAATCTTTGATGAAATTGAATGCTAAGATTTGCTTTATGTTTTCAAAATGTTCATTATTGAATTACAAAAATGTAACTTTTAGAAGACCTAAATAATTTTTTAAATGACTAAAGAACTTTTTTTGCAACTATGCGATTACACTAACAATTCCTTATCGACGTGAAATTTCAGAAAAAAGTTTTTAGTCATTCACCATATTCAGAGATAAAGTCTTAAAATTGCTTCTAAAAATAAGAAAATCTTTTTAAATTCACTGATGAAACTCTAGTCATGAAAAACTGCAGTGAGCAAGACAGTGCTTTAAGTAATTTATTTAAGTTTTTCCTTCGAAATATACCTGAAGATTTGTAAGCCACCAAAAGTTTTTAAAACTAAAAATTGCCATTTTCCTTTCGAAATTAAATTGTTAAGCTTCTAAAGGATCTTAACAAATAATGCCACACTTAATGTTAAAACTGATCTCCTTAAGAAGCATAATGAGTTTTTAAAACTTTTTTACCTTATTCATTATTAACTAAGCAAATCTACAAATTATCATAACAATGGTGTTACAAGTTGAAATTTTTTAAAGTGGGTGAACAAGACAGTAGAAAAATATTTTTAAGCTAAAATAATGTTTTAGAAATAGTTGTTTTTCCTAGAGATAATTTGACGATTTTCGGAATATAATTCACACTTTTAATATATTTCGATAAAAATACACTTGAGAAATAGTAACATAATTGTTAAATCAAAACGCAAATTTTTATGAAAACATTATTTCAAATACTTCGGCTACAATAATTTTTTGTTTAATTTAAAAGGAAGATAACCTAATGCAGAATCCTTCTTTTTAGCATAAATAAGTTACATAATGCGTGCTTACATAAACGTATGCTCTTGAATGTTGTGTTATCAATCGATATCTTATTTGTTAAATTGATTTAATGCAGACTTATGAGTTGAATTCAGCTAGACTTTACTTCGGGTAAAAAAAAAATACTAACAGTGTTACTAAACTTAAACGGTTTTAAGAACTAAATCTGACGCATGAAGTACAAAGAACGTAGCATCTATTTAAAGGCCAATGACATAATGTGTGGTTCCTGTGTATAAACAACATTTAGGGGCACAACAGCTTCTCCTCCCAGAGATTACTGAGATTGGGGTGGAAAGGAAATCTCTTTTTAATTATTGATGCTTTGTTCTGAATTTTTACACTACTGAACTATCAATTAAGATATTTCTTTGAGAATACATTCATTTTTATTAATTTTGCTAACACATTTTGACTTGGAAAAAAAAAAGAATAAAAAGACGTTTAACCATACATTTACAGTTGTCCAACACCGGTTCACAGGTGACATACCTCCTAACTGTCACTTTGCTTCTTATGCGCATGCGTTGGATCTAAATACATATGACGCTCTGCTAAATCTGAGTATGTTGCTCACCCTGTAAGTTGTTTTTCTGGGATAACACACCAAACTAAGCAGTTTCGCGAGTTAGTTAATTATTCGAAGACTTTTCCTTTCTATATTCTTTGCGTGTAGTTCGCAATTATATGGAGAATCCAGCCAGATATCTAAACATATTTTTTCATGCGCTTTTCACGATTGTTGCTTTCAGAAGCCACTTTATATATATATATAAAGTGGCTTCAACATTTAGGGTATATATATATATAAACTTAATTTATTTAAACTAGTTTATAAAAATTTTTTGTTTCAAAATAATAAATCAAACAAGAACAATCTTACAAAGAAGCTTCCCTAAGTGTCATTCATCAATTAAGCTGATTTTTTTGCAATTAACATTTTAGGTCATGAAATCGCTTAGAAAATTTGTCTATTTCGAAGTAATTTTTATATTAACCAAAACTATAATGTATCCAATTGTGTTTTAAATCGGGACTAAGAATTGTTTTTATTCTTATTCGATATTTCTGTTTAAATACCTGTTTTATTAGAAAGTTATAAATTTAATGATGCTAAATGTAATAAATGTCCGAAAATAAAGTAATAATATTACAAGATTAAAAAAATATTCAGTACTATGAACTTTAATTTCGAAGTAATTTTTATATTAACCAAAACTATAATGTATCCAATTGTGTTTTAATTTTCCACTATTAATTTCTATTATAGTTTTAACATTGAAGATCGGGACTAAGAATTGTTTTTATTCTTATTCGATATTTCTGCTTAAATACCTGTTTTATTGGAAAGTTATAAATTTAATGATGCTAAATGTAATAAATGGGAGAAAATAAAGTAATAATATTACAAGATTAAAAAAATATTCAGTACTATGAACTTTAAAAACTGACATTGTTTTTGATAAATAATTTCGATATTTTTATTACGAGCATACTTAAGCTTTTGAGTGTCATTAAGATGCATATGAAAATAAACCTAATTTCCATGAAATTCTAATGGGGGGGGGCATAAACCTTTGAAGGGAGTTAATACCCGAAAGATATAATTTTTCACAATCATTACCAATAGCACTTAAACAAAGAGAAACACAAACTTCTAAAACTGTTTTGGAAAACTGTGATCAAGATTTTATTCCTACAAAAAAAATTCACTAACAGTATTTCCAAGACTTATGTTTATTTGTAACCACTTAATTATTTTAATTCTAGGCATACTGATTGAAACTTGTTATCGAAATTTATCTCATTGGACTCTGAATATAGTTATTTTGAATCAAAAGAAAAAGCTATCATCATGATATAGTGAACTCCTAGATCAAGCACTGGAACAAACTAACCTTCGTAGGAGACTTTTCGATTACACTTATCTGCGTTATATGAAGAGGAAAACTACGAGGACCTCAAACAGTTAACCTGTCAGCAAGGGGATTTTAACTCACGATTTTTTTATGAACCATTCTGATTTAGTTTATTTTGTTGTGTTTTGATTTGCACATAATATTGAATAAATGTAGTATTATTGGTTTAGAAAAAAAAGATTCGTAGTTTGATAGTCTAATTATAGATATATTAATTATTTTATGCAAAACAAATTTTAAGTGACAAAGCAAGCACAAAAATATACTCCCTTTCCTTTTTTACAATAGTTTAGGTAGAGAAATGGAAAATTTTAATATTTTTTCTGCATTTCCATATTTCGGGAAAACTTATGTGAATCAAAAGCTTTCCGGCATCAATTATAAAAATTCATTTACCTAAAGACATTATTGTACAGAAAAAATATAATTCTTGTTAAAAATAAACAATCAAAATATATTGAATTATGAACCATTCGGTCAATTTTGTAAATTCCAAATTTGTAATAAATCAAATAGTTCCTTTGAGTAATGAAAATGTAAAATTTTATTACAGAGGAACCATTCAGACAATTTTGTTTAGTTTTTGACAAAAATTTATCTACCTTGCTTAAATTTTAGTCATTTTTAATATATGACTAAATTCGAATATATGACTAAATTCGAATTCAATTCAAAACTATTTTGAATCATGGGTAAGTTAGAATATAAGTAGTCCAAAAGAATATGTTTTGCATGCAATTATTTTTAAATAAGAAAGTAACTATAAGCAAAATTTTTATTGATTGGCTCAAATTGTTTCAGATGTAAAGTGAAATACGCAGCAAGGGAGAAGGGATCACAACCTCTCTCCACCTAAATTATAGGGACAATACTTATGAGGTAACTGCGGCAATTCCTCATATTTCGAGGGTCCAGAATTCAAATTCGTCGACTTAAAAAAAATAATAAAAAACATGTTTATGCAGTGAATGTGCGTTTTTGTGTCTAATTTCATAACTGAATATACCGTCTTCACAACTAGCATAATAGCCCCTTGAACCATTATGATTACCTTGAAATGTAAAAATTCGAGAATTAGATCAAAGATTATGCTACCTTTTTTAATGTTACGAATTTAGCATAACGATGATAGTCATTTTGACTTTGGCTTTCGGTATTTAACCATCAAATGATATGACTGAAAGAATTAACAACTAAAAAAATTATCATATTTTGTAAAAATTGTTGATTGAGAAATGGAAATTTTATTATACGTCATAAAAATATCTCTTTCATAGCACTGTTTTCTGATTATTTTATCGACGTCTAAAACATATTTCAAGAAAAAATGAAGGATATTCGTTTTTTAAATTTAAACTTATAATATTTAAAGTTTTCTTTATAATATTTTATCCGTGTCATTGTTCCATTTTTTGCTTAATATTTTGAGCAAAAATGAAAATAATCTAAAAATTCCTTTAAAGTCCTGTTGCAAAACTCCAAAAATTTTGTGTAATATGGAACACAAATATGAACTTTAACTATTATTTTCTATCTGTGAACCAAAATAAAAAAAAAATTACTTCTATTTATGGATAAAAAGAAAATATCTTAAAAATAAGACCCTGAAATATAATCACGTTAGCGTTATGGGATTCATATAAGTTACCATAATGCTTCCATAATTTTAATCACAAATAAGCTATAAATTTATTACAATCTTTAGCTTTTGGAAATGCTTCATGAATCTACATAAAAAGTAATAAATTAATTAAATAGAGTGGGATAGTATAATAAGACTGAAATGTATCTCCTCATAGAATTTGTGTGAGACACAATTTTTATATTGTAGAAAGATTTAAAACGCTACACGATGTACCGAATAAGCACTTGATTTTATCACAGTCCTTAGTTTTTCGAAATTTTTTATGAAACGACATGAAAAGGTAATGAATTAACTAAATAGATTTGGATAATATAATAAGACTAAAATGTATCTCCTCATAGATCTTGTAAGAGATACCATTGTTTTATTGTAGAAAGATTTAAAACGCTAAGTCATGCATCGAATAAGCACTTGATTTTATCACAGTCCTTAGTTTTTCGAAATCTTTCATGAATCTACATGAAAAGGTAATGAATTAACTAAATAGATTTGGATAATATAATAAGACTGAAATGTATCTCCTCATAGATCTTGTATGAGATACCATTGTTTTATTGTAGAAAGATTTAAAGCGCTAAATGATGTACCAAATAAGCACTTGATTTTATCACAGTCCTTAGTTTTTCGAAATCTTTCATGAATCTACATGAAAAGGTAGTAAATTAACTAAATAGATTTGGATAATATAGTAAGACTAAAATGTATCTCCTCATAGATCTTGTATGAGATCCCATTGTTTTATTGCAAAAAGATTTAAAACGTTAAGTTATGTATCGAATAAGCACTTGATTTTATCACAGTGCTTAATTTTTCGAAAACTTTCATGAATCCTGATGGAAACGGATTCCAATCTCTCCCTGAATGTTACTATTTATTCATTGTTGCTCATACATATACATGATTGTGTGGTCATTCAAATTTCAGTTTACAAGCCCTTATCAACGCGAAAAAAACAAGATGGACGCCATATAAATACAACAAGAGTTATATGGTACTCGAACCCATTACCTTCATACAACAGTGAATGTGTCTCTGTATTACCCTTCACTAATTTTTTGTTCTTAAATTTGACTTGTAACACGTACTTTGTCAACAACAAAAACACTTGCATGTGTATGTGCAAAAACAAATTAAGATCAGGAAAAGTATTATTATTTTTTTATTTGTTTTAGGGGATTTTCCGGCTGAGTGGTCTTGCCGCTACACTTGCCGTAAACACATTCATACACTGGCCATCCATCAGCATAATTTTGACCTAAGCTAGATCACGATCATTCTACGATCCAGTACCCTCTGAGGTATTGATTTGTTATTGGAACTTGGAGGACCTTGTGACCCCTACAAATTTTAGCATGCACCAGTCACCATTTTGTACACAAGGAATCTTTGGCCGCTGGGGATCAAACTCACTATCTCTCAGACAATGCCCTAGCGGCCAGGCTATCTCGGCCCTAAATGGTAAAATGAGTGATACGTACTGAAGATTAGTCTGGTAATTTTATTGCGGTTTTTCAGAACATGGCGTCAAAATCATTTTTTCTGTATAATTTTACTTCATGTGTTGTATTTTTAATATATGAGCTGTAATAAGAAACTATGGTTTTGAAAACTGGAATTTGCGATAAACCAAGACCATAATAAAACGAAAAATTACCAAGTATTTTATTTAAACACTGCAATGTTTGGTGTAAATTACCAGAATTCTTCTTTTTTCATAACAGAAATGTCTTTACTATACAATATAGTTTTATGATAGAACTTCTTTCTCAGCGCAAATTCACTAGAATGTAATTCAAAACATTGTTTCAAAAAAAAAATTTCAAATAAATTCTGCATTTCTTGCTACTACAGCTTCTAAAACGCATAGACTATGAAATATTTAATTACACGGAGGAAAGAACTCTGGTAAAAATACCATACTTCAATGAAAATGACATTTCTGGTAAAAATAAAAATGCATAATTATGGTAATAAAACCAAAATATGCGATATTTAAATTATTTATATGGTAATCAGTTCGAATGGTAACGGTTTATAGAAATTTTGATTTTCTAAACTTTAGTTCTTATTTCTACACATTCAGAAAAAATACAAAACTGAAAAGTAAACTTAACCGAATAAGTGGTTTTTATACCATGCCCTAAGGTATCATGATAAAATTATCAAATTTAATCACATTGACCACTAAGAAACATTGTAATGAAAACCATATTTTATTGTTAATTTTACCAAAAGTCACTATCAAAGCACTTGGTAAAACTTACTGTGATTTTCGGTGTTTCCATAGAGTCAGAAACACGGTAAATTTTACCAAATTCTGATAGTTTTGAACATATATTTTTCTCAGTGTACTTTCAGAACAAAAAAAAATCAAAAATATTAAATGTATAGATCTTTCTAGCATTTTTTAACTGACATTTTCCTAAATATTAATAGTCAAAAGATAAAAACACTATACTTCAACTAAAAAACATCGATTGAAAACAATGAACTTTTCATTTTAAGAAAGAATTTTAAATGAAAGACAAATAATAGTAACTATTGCTATCTTCCCTTTTTTTTCAGAAGAGCTTATGACACTTAAATTTTGCTAATTAGAACTTAAGACTCATATTTTTCAATGTAAATAGTTTAATGCTTGTTTTGCTAGCTTGAACCATGCTGAACAAAGTTTACATTTAAATTTTAACTAAAATCAAGTAAACTATAGAATATGCAACGTCATTTTTTTTTTCATTTAAGCATTTTAAATATGCTTTTACACACTTTGGAATTTAAAAAAACAGCACATTTTAAAAATATATTTACAAGAAACACATATAAGTTCTTTTACTTACCTGGAGCATAGTTCCCGAGGCACAATTTAACCAAATGTCTTTAAATCAAAACATTACATACAGTTTGTTAAGTACACAACATATTCCTTCAACTTTATATCGTTTATAGAGCAAAACTCATCACTGAAATTTTTACCAAAACACAAACAACAAAACACGTGCACTAAATCAACAAGAAAGGCAAAACAAAAGCAGAAAAATAAAGCATCCGTAAGAGTACACGTCTCTCCAACCAACTACACGTGATCTCAACTACTCATTTCCACCTACGGGACGATAGGGTTAAAGCCCTCCTGTACAGAGGGTAAAAGGGGACAGAAACAAGTAACGGAACTCAGAAAGAATAAAAAAAGAGTGGGAAATTTAGTGAAGGTATTGGGGGTTGGAGACCCCGGGTAAGTGAACCCTGAAGTGAATGAACTACTACTTTTCCTTTCGTTCTCATCATAAAAAACATCCCAAGAAATTCGGGGTAAGAAAGTGTTAAAAGAGGGTGAAGGGTAGTAAGGCACTAGATATTGGAACCTTAAGAAAGGAGGTTAAGGCCTCTTAAACCTGACATTGAGGCACAGCGAAGGAGAAACAGTATTGTTTCCTATAAATAGCTTTGCTTTCGCATTTTTATGAACTTAATTTTGTCATAAAATATTGTTTTTGCATTTTTAACTAGTTTATAATACATTAGGATTTAAACTTTTTATTATAGATATGTGGAAGCGATTACGTCCCCAATGAGTAAACATTCGACAGCACAATACCCCCTTTTTTAATAGAAATTCTACATTTCCAGCGATTTCTTAATTTTACATAACCGGTAGTCAATTTTTTCTGGTTCCACCTTTAAACATTTTTAAATTTTGCAACATGTTGAACTATAACATCACTTAAATGTCCCCTTTTACAGTAATTTTCAAACATGATACTATGATTCAACTTAAACGTTTTAAACACCTGATTAAGGTTGCCGCATTATGGTTTCAGTCACCGATGTTATGGTTTAACGTTAAACCTATTTCTCCATTTATTCTGATACACGTTAAACCTATATTTATAATATTTATATTATTTAAAAACTTTACTCTGAAATTTTCGTTTTAGGGCAACATGGATAAAAAAGATATTCAACCCTTTTTTAAGACTCATGTTTTATAAAAAAATGGAAACATTTTTAATAACAACAACTACTTGAATATTACACTGAAATGCCATAATTTGCTTACTTTAGAATAAAAAATTTTTAAGAAAAAAGTTCTATTGAAAATATTGAGTAGAGATATAAATGTACGAGAATCAATTGCCAAGCTCAAATTTAATAAGAGTTTATATATCAACAATAAATGTTGTGAAATTAACTGAAAAATTTCCTACTTAAATATGTCCCTCTGAAATAATTTTTATTTCATTTAAAAAAATTGAAGAAGGTCATAAAATTTCGAAATACAAATAACAATGTTAAAAACTTATCAAACCTTGCACATTATTCCAAGAAAAAGCCCTATACTTAAATTAATATTTACTGTCAAATATAAGTTACTCAATTCATGAAGAAATGAACTAATTTAATACTTTTCTGCTAGACATTTGGGCAAACCATGAAACTAAACTATTGAAAATTTAAAAAGAAATAATGAATTTTACACTGACAATAAAATTGTAATTTAACGTTCATTTATTGTATAATTTTATGGACAAGGTCATCTTTACAAGTTTAAACGTAAAGTTCATTAAATTTACGTTATTAGTGTACAACTGTAGAGTATTAAAGTGTTTTTGCAGGCAGAGTCCGTTTATATGAGCAGAATGTTTAAATCTACAATCAAGTAATATTTGCCAAATATTTGCCATTGACGTCATAAGAAAACGCTTGATTTTCTTTGTTAAAAATCATGATTACTAGTGAGTTTTGACTCTCACCAACTCCTAAAGATTACTACTGACTATATGCTCTCTATATATTATGCTATATATATTATGAACTAGACTCGATTCGTTCTCTACCGAGATGGACCAATCTGAAATTTGAATTCATATAAAATTTTAATTAGTTAGATCATCTATTAAAATATAAATATTTTTTTTCACCAAGGTGACGAATGTTAATCGTAAACTAACATAACTATTATATAACTATTTTAAAGCAGCACTAAGTGCGCTAACGATAACATTGTTGAAAAATAATCTTAATGAAATTACTAAGCGCAGTGACGTAACGACAGCAAGCCATTATGAAGGGTAAAACAATCGTACTCTACTATCTAATAATTGGGGGAAATTTACTCCCTTAGTTCAAAGTAAAGCAAATAATTCAAATTAAATTAGTTTGAAACATAAGTAACGTTATTTGTGACATTAGTAAAGTAAAAATATTTCTTCCATAAAAAATAAAATTAAAACAAATTTAAAGGTAATAATTTCATTTATCATTGAATCCATTTCAATTTAAAAAAATATATGTTATCAAGATGGACTGAAATCTGATAGATGTCGACACTATTTGGTAAATTTTAACTTTTTCATAGTCGATCCAAAAAACAGAAAACTTTTTACCTAATGAACAGATTTGCATGTACTGACATGCAATCTTAATTGTTCATGGGATTGACTAGAAATATATAAATTAATGAATTCCGACAATATTTCAAGAATAGAAATCAGACACAAAAGTTTATTTTCTATGTAAAGATCCCCCTTGTCAATAAATTTGGATTCTTTACCCACAAAATGTGGGAGATAGCCCTAATCTGGAAAATAGTTAAGTCAAGAGAGCATTGAAAGATTTATCCTCCTAATGTTGATTTCCCTTTTTACACATTTCCAGTAGACTATTCAAAATAATTAAAAGCTTTTTCACTTAAGTGTAAAATATTTTTGTCCAAGGGTATGTAAGAATAATTTTTAATAATTATTCATTACTTTTTTTCAATTTTATTCCATGATGGTCGAAATTAGTTTAATTACAAGTTATAGAAATATTTACATAATTTTAATACAACAATAAAAACTTTGACTTAGCAAACAATTTTAATAAACAGTGAATTTTCATTTTAAAAAGATATTTTATAGTGTTGGCATGTTGGCAAATTCAGAATTGTTGTTTACCAACAAAAATATGAATAACCGTGACAAAAAAGTTATTTTGCTTGAAATAAACGAGTCATATAATTAAGTGCAAAAAGGTTTGAACTATAGAGATATGGTAAAATACGCAAAAAGTAAAAATAACATTACGAGGACCGCTTGACTAACATTATGAAATTATTTTGCTCTCATTTCTAGAAGATTAAAAATCTGCCGAATCAGAGTTAGCAATATTCGTAAGTTAGTTATCGTGATTACAGAGTATACCAATACGATTGCATGATAGTACTTAATAATCTGATCAAAAGTTATTAAGATGTTTAATTTAACATACTACTTGGTGTTCTCACAGACACAGTCAAAATGTCGAAGTTTGAAATCCATTAATGGTTGGACAACAATGCCATTTATTAAAGCGAGTAAGTGGTGTAATATTTAATTTTGAGCATGTCAAACTGCAAAATATTTTAAATCTGCGGTTATAAGCTCTTACTCTTTATACTTGATTACACGATATTGAATGACACTCTCTTTAAATGGTAGCAAAACTATGGTTCGAGGAATCAATTTTTGATGTCTGTTTCAACATAGAATGCTGTCCTCAAATGATGTACAACAAAAAGAAACACATATTTTCTGAAAAAAAGGTATATAACATCATAAAATGTCATGCGGTTTAAGAGGGAGCAACCAAATATACTAAGATTACTAAAAATATTAAGACGTCTAACTATATATGTTACTGTGAATGTTCAAAATTGGAGGTTGTTGACTTTTACCGGGGAATGTTGACAATCACATAGTCGCTTTGGTAAATGTTTGAAATGTGTACTAGGTCTAGTTAAGTGCTAGTTACTGCCCGGTAAAAATTGCCCGATATGTCTTACATCGATGTTTTTAAAGGGTCAATGCCACTGCGTGGTATACATTTGCTCGGCATGCCCTACATTAATGATTTTTTTAAGGACAAGTGCCACTTACAGGTATGCATTTAACCGGTACTCCGAACTCTGATGTTTCTCATAATCTATCCTCAGTAGATATTAAAATATCGAATGAATATAATAATATCAATGAATAAATTAATATCAAGTCGGATATAACAAATATTTCGGACATTCACCAAAGCGACTATGTCACTGTTGATATTCACCGGTGAAANACAAAAAACACACAAAATAATAAGGAATTATCAATAAAAAAGTAACAATTAATGCTAAAAAAGCAATTAATAACCATAAAAAACAAGCTAACAGTAAATAACTAACAAAAAAAATTAACTGTCCTGCTTAAACTAACATCTTATAACCTAATATTAGTTATTTGTCATCTAATCTGCAACAACAGAAGTCACACTGATGTTACTTTAAGTTGAATTACGCGTATAACTGAGACATTGGAAAAAAAAATTTTTTTTTCAATGTAAATAAAGAGTTTTGAGTTGATAGTATTTAATATTATTATTTACCCAATAATCACGAAGTCAAAACTATTTGACGGCACGTCTATGACCTCATTAAACAATTTTTTAGAAAAAATGACACGTTGGTGTATAAAGGTTCGCCATCCCTGCCCTACGTCAATGATTTTTTAAGGACAAGTGCCACTTACCAGTATGCATTTAACCGGTAGTCCAAACTCTGATGTTTCTAATAGTCTATCCTCAGCAGATATTAAAATATCGAATAAATATAATGATATCAATGAATAAATTAATATCAAATCGGATATAACAAATATTTCGGACATTCACCAAAGCGACTATGTCACTATTGATATTCACCGGTGAAAGCCGACATTCTCTTGATTTCGGTCATTACATATACGTATGCGATTAGAAAACTTAACATTATTCTCGCTTTTTGTTACACCTGTTTGTTATAAATGCCTTTAATTAGTTTTCTCATATGAACAATTCAGAAAGGGGTTGAAGTTAGATTTTAGTTCCATTTAGGTGAAATTCTTATAAAACTAACGCAATCGCAAAACGAGTAAACCTTATTTCTTCGGTTAACCATACATGATAGTCAAATTACAAAGGCTTCTCTTATAGCATAGGATGAATTTGGTTTTTGACAATAGAGATAAATTTAGACATATGTTCAACTTACAAAGGTAGTCAACTTAATCGGTTTTGTCATATTTTTAAAACTTTAGCAATGAGTTAATAAAAGGTATTGAATACCAAAAAAATTGTATTCTATTACATTACAAGGCTTTTGTACCAATGCCCTTTAAACAAAAAAATTGTGGGAAAAACTGAGACAAATCCATACGATATATATACAATACGCGATATCCAAAAAACAATCTACACGTTTTATAGATATGTTGACAAAAAAGCAATGAATTGCAATTTTTGAGCAAGACCTTATATTATTTTAATTGAATTTCTATAATAAAAAAAAGAGAAAGTATTTTTTGTTTTTTGTAAAATTGTCCTTGCTTTCCATAAAATATCGTTTCTAAAGGTATTTATTAAGGAGCATTGCATACAAAGGAAAATGCCAAAAATAAGTTATGAGCAATAAAAAATGTTAATATTGGAAAAAAAGGCAATTTTTTAATCTATTTTTTAAAAATGCAAAAAGATGAAATTGTTAAAAATGTAGACATAAATAATTATTTTCTGACGCATAGAAAAACAAAACATTAAATTATGCAGATTCGTTCCTGAAGTTTTATAGGAAAAAAATGATAAAAGACAGGCAAAAGTTAGAGTTTTATGAAAAAAGTAACCAAAAAAGAGTAAAAAATCAGAACTTTTTCTCGGTCATCTCATTTGTTCGGTGAAATACAGTCTTTCTGGGGCATTATTTTAAATTTTTAACTTAACTGTAAAAGTGCGTTGAAATGAGCAATTCTTTTAAAATCTTTTTTAGCAGCATATGTTTTTAATCGTAAAAAAAATCAAACGTCGTTTTAGCTCTTGCTAGCTTCAAAACTGCTTCACGTCTGTTTTGTTTAATATAATGTTTGAAAAATGAAAAAAAAAAAGAGAAGTCGAAGGAAAAAAACTTGATCATATTACTTTGAAAAATGAATAAAATTTTTTGATTAAAAATATTTTATGATAAAAATGCGTTTTTCAATTCGATATTTTTTTTGATGATAAAGTATTTAGTTCTTCAAGGAAGAATTTGATATTGCATCGTGGTAGAAAATTAACCGCTATGACTGCTTGTAGCATAAAAAACTACAAAACACTAATTTATAAAATAATTTTTTATCAACTTAAATAAGATGACAGGAACGATATTGTGTTAAATTAATTATTCTTAAATTTTGGGCCATAATAACATAAAAACAGGCAATTAATTTCAGGAAAATTAATATAAATAATGACATAAGCAATTTATTAGTAAAAATTAAGAAAATATGCTTAATAGATTAAATATTCAACGACCTAAGTACTTAAAAATCCAGAGAAGTATTTATCGTATAGGTTAGAAGTGACTGCAAGAGAGATATGACTATTCAATTTACTTAAAACTAATTCTAAAGGCTGAATATAAATTATCAACAAAATAATCATAAACTGTACAGCATAATTTAATTTTTCAGCAATTTTAAAAAGAAAAAAGGAATAAATCTCTTCAAATTATTTATTAAAAAAAGTTAAATGTTTTCATTGTTGCAGTCTGTAAAAGATGCAAATATTACTATGTTGAACCACAATAATAGTACCTTAAACCATAGTACGGTGCAAATTTGCTGCAACCGTAATAAAATTTTAAATTGAACCATGTTTCCATTTAAGTCTAATCAAAGTATCGTTATATCAAGTTTAAGAAATGCAATAATATGGTCAAATTTAGTATCGTATAAAGTTTGCAGAAAATTTGAACGATAATATCACATATTCAACATACTTCATGTCGCACCGAAATTTATGACTGTGTATGTCTACCTCATGCGATTAAAATCACTCATTGTGAAGGACGTAGGTTCGATGTGGCTTAAAGTCTACTCAGCTCTAGATCGATGGGTACTTGCATGTCTGGGATGTTAAGGGATCATTGTGCGCAATACATTGCCATAATCATGCTGTTGCTCGTTATATTGTGTAGCCTTAAATTCCAAAATCCCACTGTTATTTGACGGGCTTTTTCGGGAATGCTTTACTTTTATTTCTACCGTATATGCTGGTTTAAAATTTTCTAAAAATAATAATTATTAAAAACCTGTTTTTTTTTTTGTTTTTTTTGTATTTCAAATTTTGTATTTATGATAACTCAGCCTCAACTTATACACACACAGTTTGTCGTGTCAACAATTCATCGAAAGACTTTGCCGTGGGACGATTTTTCACAGCTGCAATTCATCGTGGGTGCAACTCGTCAGAGAGACAATTCCTCGTTTACACAATTGATCGTAGTTACAATTCGTCTTAGGCACGATTCGAGGCTGTGATAATTCGTCATAAACACAAGACGTTGCGAGAGCAATTCGTCTTTTCCACAACTAGTAGCAACGACAATTTGACTTGGGTACAATTCAATGCGAGCACAATCGTCTCAGGCTCCACTCGTCGTGGCAGCGAGTCATTGGTACAAGTTCTTGCGGTTTCGTGTATATGAGCACTAAAAATGGTGACAACTATATTACAAAGTGGTGTTCGACTGCATCAGAATCCCTGGAGAGTTCATAATACTGTGAAATACCAAAAATATTTTTTACACTACTTGGTGTAAAGTGGCCGCCATCAACCGACAAGTTTATTATTTAGTAACACTAAAATTTTTAATTACAGAAATGTACATTATACATTGTAAAAATATTTAATACAGTTTACGGAGAATTGAAAATTAAAATATATATATCCTTATTACACAGTTAAAAACATGCATATATATTTTTAATGGAAAAATTTTAGTTTTTGACGATGAAAATCAACATTGAAGACAGCCGCAAATACGCTCTTACTCGTTATTGATTATAAACAATGAACTCGTTATTGATTATAAACAATGAACTCGTTATTGATTATAACCAAGAATTCAAAATGCGCCAACCCAGCATCGGAGTTTATGGAAGTAAAAATATTTAACGCATGGTGTGAAGGCGAGTGAATTTAGTGTAAACTTTAGAATTTTCGAAGTTTCGAGCTTTTATACACCCTTTAAATTGTATATGCTGCCGTGAATGTATGAAATCAAGAGAATGTCGACTTTCACCGGTTAATGTCAACAATCATAATCGCTTTGGTGAATGCCCGAAATATTTGTTATATCCGATTTGATATTAATTTATACGCTGATATTATATTTATTCGATATTTTAATATCTGCTGAGGATAGGTTAGGAGAAACATCAGTGTTCAGAGTACTGTGCAAATGTATACCGGGCAGTGGCACTGAACCTTAAAAAAACATCAGTGAAGGATATACCGGGAAAATGTATACCGGGCAGTGGCACTTAACTAGACCTAGTATATATTTCGGACATTTACCAAAGCGACTATGCGATTGTCAACATTCACCGGTGGAAGTAAACAATCAACAATTTCGGTCATTCCCATTAACATAGATAGAAGCTTGATTTGGTTTTAACTTTGAATAAATCAAATCAACATCAAATTTGGAGAGATATTACACTACAGTTTTTACAGTGTGAGAAGGGGTTTGTAAGTTTCATATTTTGCTGAGAAGGAATTTCATTATTGCCGAAAACATGTCGAGGTAACATTTGAACAGCTCTTTTCTAGATTTCGTTTTAGGTTAAAAATAAAATCATTTTCAGTTTGAGGGTAGATATTTTTACTTAAATTTTTAACATACCATGGAAGTTAAAATTTTTAATTTGATTCAATTATCAGCGAAAACTCTGGGAGAATATTTTCTGCAAAATTGTTTTCTGGAATTTTAAAAAGTGATTTGAATGAGGAAGAAATCATTTTGCAATGTAAAACACCTTGTAAAATTTTCAAAATAAAATTTTTTCTATCTTTCAAAATATTTCGATCATTATTAAATCAAATAACTATTAAGAATTATTTTTAGACAAATGATTGTTTTTTTTTTCTTCAATTCTGAGCTAATGTTTTCTAATTCGCTTAAACAGTTCTATAGATGTAGTTATGTATGCAAAAAGTAAAATTAACAGTAAGAAGACAAGATTCTCCAAATTGTCGCTACTCCTTATAGTTTGAGTCAAAAATCTGAATTTGATATAAAAATAGACGTGTTTCTCCAGAGAAAGTTCAGATGAAGTACGTTATAACGAAGAAAAAAACTCCTATTTTTAACAATTTTTTTATTCTTGAGCTGTATTTCATTCATTTTAAAAATGATTTTTTTTCCCATTGAAAACTTCTCTCTAATGTTTGACGAAACAGATTCCTCCCTTTTGCGTTATTTCATTGCAATCTGGGAATATCTTTATATTATAGAAATATTTAATATTTTCGTATATTTATAGCACATTTTTTATCTGATTTTAAAACCATTAGCACAATATAAAACGGGATAGTACCGAGGTTAGTGCAATCACTTATCAAGCAGGTTTCAGGAAACAGTTCTTGGCAATGACTGTACACTCGTGCTTTTTTTTTTGTTAATCAATCAATTAATTTTGTTAATCAATCAATAAATCAATTGTGCTAATCGATAAATTGTATTAAGCGTAATGCTTTTGTCGAAATTTGTAAACCGAAACAAGAAAAGAAGTATTAAAGAAATAATTCCAAGAAAGGAATTGAGAAGATATTACTTGATAAAAAAAACTTTACATCGCCTTCAAAAATATGCAGATGAAAAAAGTCGATATGTTTCAAGCGTTCCAAAATAGGCCCCTATTCTCAAGACTTGCCAGCCGTAAATAAGAAGAAGCAAAAGTGATTTGAAATATGAAACGTAAAATTGCTAACAAAAAATAGAAAATAAAAGATCGAACCAAAATTCGAAAGCCTTAGTAGCCGAGAGTGAAACAAAAATGAAGATAAAACAAGAAAAACTATTGTGGCCAAGTAAGGCAAATCAGGGTAAAATACATTTCCACTTGCTATAGAGAGTTGGTGAGTATCATATCGTTATTCATATCATTAGCAAGGGAATCAACATTCATATCTCTGAAATAAGATTCCAAGGCATCAAGATTAGCTGATATGAATGAGGCGGAAATAGTTTTGTCACTGCCAAAATCGAATTCATGCCCAATATTTCAACAGTGTAGAGAAATTGATGATTTATCGTATTCTTAAAAACAGACATACATATGTTATCGTGTTTTTCAAGTCTGAATTTTAAAATGCGCCTGGTTTGTCCGATATGGCTGAGGTCACACTGACGAAGTATGAGGTAAATGCCCCAGCGATTTTCAAAACTGATAGGAGACATCAATTTAATTTTGCTAATATGGCAAAAAATGACTTTAAAACTTAAATGGGAGAGAATGTTAGCAATTTTAAAGCAAATGAGAAGGGGAAAAAAAGGTAAGGAAAGCAAGCTCTCCATAAGAATTAGAAGAAGAGGAGCGTTTAGGTCTAGTGAGTCTAGCCAGAGCTGAAATAACTATAAAAAGGGTTAAATCCGATGTAGCAGCAAAGGAGGGGAGAAAATTAAGTTCAGAGTTTACAGAAGAGTCAAAGCGTAGGTAAAGTGCTCGAAAATCGAAGTATGAAATGCATAAGATTTCTACTAGAATTATTATTTCCACCCAGTCAGATCAGCTTATCTTGTTGCCCTGAAATTCACGTGAATGCTGATTTCCTTGTTAACTACATTAGTTCCTCACTACCTCTCCAGAGCAAGTGAAAATGCTTTTTGCCCTGATTTGTCCCCCTCGGCCACTACAGTAGTTTTTCTTGTTCGGTTTCTTCCTTTTTTTTTCATTTTAATCTCAGTAACTGCAGTTTTTCTGAATTTGATTCTCACCTTTATTTTTCTTTTTTCATTAGCAACTTTATGCTTTATATATCAACTTTCCTTTGTTTCTTTTCATTCACGTCTGACAAGTCTTAAGAATGGGTGCCTATTTTTAAACGCTTGAAACATGTCGACATTTATTTCCATTTGCGTATTTTTGAAGTCAATGAAGTTTATTAATCAAGTAAATGAAGAAGTATTTTTCAAAACTTGTCTAATTAATTGCTCAGAGCATGATAAAAAAATTGGTTTCTTTAACAACGAAGAAATTTTGTGAGTTTTGAGTATCCACTTTTATAATGTTAGAAGAAAAACTTCTCACGGAAATAAAGTCAAAAGATTTTTAAAATTGATCTCATTAGGTTCTTTTTGAAAAACAAGTCTTAAGGAATTTATAGATTCTGAATTCAAGAAGTACACTTTATTTTGTTGATCTCATCATGTGCTTTACAATGAAACGAACATATAAAAGTATAGCTTAAATTTCAGGTATTTAATGTGGAACAAAAAAAACTTTTTTCACAGAGACTTTTAATGGTTATTGTCTTTTAGTTAATGAGCAAAACTTGATTTGTTAATATGATAAGGAAGTGCATCATTCATTTTCAAAAAGCCATTTTGAAAAATGCAATTTGTCTAAAATCAAGTATTTGATCTAAGACTGATAACAAGCATTCTTTTCTTTTTAAATAAGGGGAGAAACAGGTAAATAGAAGTTTATTTATTTTGCTTATATTATTTATTTTACCTAAGAAATGCTTTTAATAAACGTAATTGTCCGTTTTTTACAGATAATACATATATATTTATACATTAGGACAAGTAAATAATTTCCAAAAAAAGTTTATATGACATACAGGAAAGCGAGCAACTTCGAACAATTTTTTGAATATTTTATTTTTTTCCATTGTTAGTGTAATTAAAACAATACATTTAATACACTTAAAGATTAAATTAACTTATAAAATCAAAACTTAAAAGCTTCTAAGTAAATCAAAAAATAATGAACTTCTTAAAGTTTAAAGCATTCAGTAATTTTTGTTCAAAGATGCCCCATAGCGGGGTACCTTTGATCAACGCTAAGACGCCTTTGAACAAGATAACTGACCATTTGATAACAGATAATTTTTAGTGAAACCTGTGTAGGGAAAAGTGCAGATGTACAAAAACTGAACTTTATAAAGTAATCAAATTTATAATAATTTAAATTAGGTTTAAAGCACTTAGCTGAAGCATCTTTTAGCGTTATCCTACACTGAGAAAAAAGTATGGTTAAAACTACCAGAATATGGGCAAAGTAACCATGCTTCTGGCTCTATGGGAATACCAAAAGAGCAGGTAATTTTTACCACAGCGCTTTCTTAGGGACTTTTTGGTAAAATTAACAATAAAATATGGTTTTAATTGTCATGCTGTTTGGTAGTAAATGCGGCAAAATTAGGTAATTTTAAATAAAGACAGTAATTGAAACAGTGCTCTGAACTTATTACCTTGTTTTTCGTCGTTGGAATTTATTCCTATGTAAGCTGTAAGTTAACATCTACACACATTTGTAAAATTTATGCATTAGAAAATGTAAATATCTTGAACGAGACTAATCTAAATTGGTAGCTCAAATGTTACTAAATAAATAGTACATTAGAGTAAATAAGATTACTGACTCAATATCCTAAAATGAAAGGGGAGAGGTAGAAGTTTCAAATCTCACCGCAACCATGGATGCATCTATTTATTTAAATTCATTTATTTATTGTCAACGCACACATACTCAGGCTGGTGTGTTCATTACAAAACTCGGTTAAATATGCCTTTGTCAAATCTATCTACAGATAGCACAGGGTAGAGAAAGGCAGCACACATATACAGACAGCGACAAGGTGGGATTCGAACTCGCTACCACCACTTTGCAGTATCTTTGCAATGTTTTTCACTAATTTGAGCAACATGTTTCTTAAATTTTAATAGGGCTTATAAAGGGTGTTTTGTAATGAGCACACAAGTCTTCATATGGAAGTATAACAATAAAAAACCATTTTGTTTTACATGCATACTGAGGGCAATTTATTCAAAATAAAAATTGTCTTTTAAACACTTGTTGAAAAAATTGAATAACAGATTTTCAATCGAAATATCCAGAGATGAAATAAATCTGTTTTGATACGATTTATCATAAAGTCAAGAGTAGAAGTTATGCCTGAATATAAATAATAATTATCGCTAAAAAGTTTAAAATTAAGTGGAAATTGTACGGTGGTCCAAAATTTTTTCTAATGATTATTGTAAGTATTTCTTGCCGGAAACTTACGAACATCCCTGGAGTTAATAGCACATTCAAAAAAGTCTTAGTTAAAGCAGATTCTCTTGTAAGAATACTTAAGAAAAAATTCATTTTTATTTGTCTATTTTATGGGAGTGATCATAGAAATCCATACAAAACTTCAATGAGTCTATTTTTTGATATTAATAAATGTATTATATTATGCCAACACAAGTGGGATTTTTTATTTTATTTTAACCGCCGTTGAACAGCCGACCCAATATTGGGTTTACGACTACTTATGCTCAACTCCGTAGCCTTGTAATTTTGAACCAATCTGGAAGATAAGGAAACTCCTGAATTAGTACCCCCAGAGGTATTGATTTGTAATGGGAACATGGAGGATTTTGCGACTCGACAGATTTAACGTGCATCAGTCACCATTTACTACACAGGGAGTCTTCGACCGGCCTAGGATCGAACCCACGAACTCTTGGACATGAACCCAGTGCCCTACCAACCAGGCTATACCGCCCACCAGCATGAGTAATTTAAATTAAATATGAAAAAATCAATATTTTTGGAGTTGTTTGCTTTTGCTAATATAATAGCAGTTTTTGCCATTAAAAAATACTCAGGCACACAATTTAAATCAAATTTCCATATTCCACACAATTATTTAAAAAAACCTAAAGTAATAAGAACAACTGAAAAAAACAGCATTTCTATGTTCAGAAAACTAAAAATTATAAAAGGAAAAGCTTAAGAAAAGAAGGTATCCTTAAAGAATTCAGATTATTATGAATTAATGCTTAATAAAGAATTATTTCTTCATAATAAATTATATTTGTAATGAAGATTAATAGCTCGGATGAAAAATAGTCTAAATAGAAAAATATATTTATAATAAAACGCTCATTAAAAACCATACCAATAAGTAACATATTGCTCACTTACAAATGTTGAGTTTTTGACAGCAGGAAATACATGTGACAAAATGGTCACAAAAATCACTGGATAAGAGATCAATGAGCCCAAGTAACCATAATAATAATGCTCCTTAAAATAACCAGTATCTAAAGGAATGCAGAATATAACACTGTACTATGGGTCTAATAATAGCTTTTTCTTTAACACAAACAAATAGTCTTCGATATTTTCATATCGGTAAGCATTGACTGATATTGTCAAAGAGTAATAAAATGAACATGCCCTGCGGTTATTCATGTAATTTTCTTGACCGAGCTGTCTCGCCTTTCCACTATACGCTGTTTAACGTATGGGTAAGACATTCGAATATCACAATAAAAATGGATGTATGTTTTTTTATGTTCATCTCTAACTTGTGTAATCAATTCTTCAGCTTTACAAAGACATATTATAAATCATACTTTGTATTAAGAAAGAAAGCCTGCATATGTATGTATAACAATACATTTAAAAAAATTCTTGAAATAATTATGTTTTCTTTTTTATTATTATTATTCTTGCGTCAGTCTTGTCTTTCGGCCAAAGGCTATTTAAAATGCATTAGAATCAAAGTGTAACCATAGATGTGTAGCAGAAAATATATAAATTCGATTTAGATGCATACATATTGTTTCTCTCTCGTCAAATTGCAGTACAAATAACATAAAAATGAGAAAAACAGCACATGGATATTGAACCCACTACCTTTACTCTTCTGAACGTTTGGCAGAAGGACAACACATGGCAGCAATGAAGACTATAATAATATATGGTTAGTTTAGAGCCCCGCCGTGGAGTATTGCTATTCCACTAACCACTCAGAAGCCTTTATGTAGTGGGTTCAAATACCACTTTAGCATTCGATGTATATTCTTGCTGTCTTTCGTGAGATTTTCGGCTATCTTAAATTATATTAGTGCAGTTAAAATTACCTATTCTTTTGGTGAAATTAACAAATCTTACCACATTTACAACTTAACAGTGTGGTAATAAAACTTTATCTTATTTGAAATTTAACCAAAAATTATTACCAAAGCACTTAGGTAAAAATTACCATATTTTTTGTTATTCCCATAGAATCATAAATCCGGTAAATTTTACCATTTTNACGACTACTAATGCTCAACTCCGTAGCCTTGTAATTTTGAACCAATCTAGAAGACAAGGAAACGCCTGGATCAATACCCCCAGAGGTATGATTTGTTATGGGAACATGGAGGACTTTGAGACTCGATAGAATAACGTGCATCAGTCACCATTTACTACACGAGGAGTCTTCGGCAGGCGGGGATTGAACCCATGACCTCTTGGACATGGGCCCAGCGCCCTACCAACCAGGCTATCCCGGCCAACATAAGTAGTTTTATTTTATTTTATATCCGTCGTTGAACAGCCGACCCAATTTTGGGTTTACGACTACTAATGTTCAACTCCGTAGCCTTGTAATTTTGAACCAATCCAGAAGACAAGGAAACTCCAGGATCAGTACCCTCAGAGGTATTGATTTGTTATGGGAACATGAAGGATTTTGCGACTCGACAGATTTAGCTTGCACCAGTCACCATTTACTACACGGGGAGTCTTCGGCCGGCCTGGGATCGAACCCACGAACTCTTGGACATGGGCCCAGTGCCCTACCAACCAGGTTATCCCGGCCACCAACATGAGTAGTTTAAATTACTTAAATATAAAAAAATCAATATTTTTGGAGTTGTTTGATTTTGCTAAAGTAATAGCAGTTTTTGCCATTCAAGAATGCACTGGAGCACAATTTAAATCACATTTCCATACTCCACACAATTATTTAAAAAAAAGCTGAAGTAATAAGAGCAACTGAGAAGAACAGCATTTCTATGTTCAGAAAACTAAAAATGATATAAGGAAGAGCTTAGAGAGAGAAGGTATCCTTAAAGAATTCAGATAATTATGAATTAATGGTTAATAAAGAATTATTTCTTCATAATAAATGATATATTTGTAATGAAGATTAATAGCTCGGCTAAAAAATAGTCCAAATCGAAAAATATAGTTATAATAAAACGCTCATTAAAAAACCATACCAATAAGTAACATATTGCTCACCTGCAAATGTTGAGTTTTTGACAGCTGGAAATACATGTGACAAAATGGTCACAAAAATCACTGGGTAAGAGATCAATGAGCCCAAGTAACCATAATAATAATGCTCCTTAAAATAATCAGTATCTAAAGGAATACAGAATATAACACTGTACTATGGGTTTAATAATAGCTTTTTCTTTAACACAAACAAATAGTCTTTGATATTTTCATATCGGTAAGCATTGACTGATATTGTCAAGGAGTAATAAAATGAACATGCCCTGCGGTTATTCATGTAACTTTCTTGACCGGGCGGTCTCGCCTTTCCACTAAACGCTCTTTCACGTAGGGGTAAGAAATTCGAATCTCACAATAAAAATGGATGTATGTTTTTTATGTTCATCTCTAGCTTGTGTTATCAATTCTTCAACTTTACAAAGATTTATTATAAATCATACTTTGTAATAAGCAAGAAAGCCTGCATATGTATGTATAACAATACATTTAAAAAAATTCTTGAAATAATTTTTTCTTTTTTATCATTATTATTCTTGCGTCAGTCTTGTCTTTCGGCCAAAGGCTATTTAAAATGCAATCGAATCAAAGTGTAACCATAGATGTGTAGCAGAAAATATATAAATTCGATTTAGATGCATACATATTGTTTTTCTCTCGTCAAATTGCAGAACAAGTAGCATAAAAATGAGAAAAACAGCACATAGATATTGAACCCGCTACCTTTACTCTTCTGAGCGTTTGGCAGAAGGACAACACATGGCAGCAATGAAGACTATAATAATATATGGTTGGTTTAGAGCCTCGCCGTGGAGTATTGCTATTCCACTAACCGCTCAGAAGCCTTTATGTAGTGGGTTCAAATACCACTTTAGCATTCGATGTATATTCTTGCTGTCTTTCGTGAGATTTTCGGCTATCTTAAATTATATTAGTGCAGTTAAAATTACCTATTCTTTTGGTGAAATTAACAAATCTTACCACATTTACAACTTAACAGTGTGGTAATAAAACTTTATCTTATTTGAAATTTAACCAAAAATTATTACCAAAGCACTTAGGTAAAAATTACCATATTTTTTGTTATTCCCATAGAATCATAAATCCGGTAAATTTTACCATTTTTTGACCATACCTTTCTTTTAGTGTTGAATTTAGCTTCAAATAAAATAAAAATAGGTGTGTCACACCTTTAGTCAACTTGAACATCTCAATTCTTCTTTAATAAAGAACGAAATAGAATGAATTTCTTAATATGATATGATATACAGTAACATGTAAAATCTCCTATCGGAATATTTTTTTTAGATTTTTTACTTTAAGAAATTGCAAATCATTAGTTTTACAAATCGTTTAAGAGGTTGTTGTTGTTGTTCATTTACGTCAAACTAGAGCTGCTCAATGGGCTATTGGCGACGGTCTGGAAAACATCCCTGAGGATGATCCAAAGACATGCCATCACAATTTTGATCCTCTGTAGAGGGGATGGCACCCCCGCTTCGGTAGCCCGACGACCTACACGCGAAATCGAGCACTTTAGGGTAGAACAGTTTAACGAGGACCCATACCGCACACCCTCAGTCCCTACGCAGGTTGATCCAAGTGGTCACCCACCCACACACTGACCGCAGACANTCGGTAGCCTGACGACCTACACGCGAAATCGGGAACTTTAGGGTAGAACAGTTTAACGAGGACCCATACCGCACACCCTCAGTCCCTACGCAGGTTGATCCAAGTGGTCACCCACCCACACACTGACCGCAGACAGTGATGCTTGACTTCGGTGATCTGCTGGGAACCGTGTCTTAACGATCAGTCCACTGCGGGACCCTAAGAGATTGAAAACAAAAAGCTGTTTTAAAAGAGGAATAATTTTCATTCATTTTTTTTTCGTTGTAATCAACTTAAAATATCATTATACTGGTGAAAAACATTTCCCCGTTATTTTTGCTCAATGAATTATAATTATTATTGATGTTCTTTTCGTTGTATTTGCTTCGGCGCTGTGGCAATGATAATAATTAGTTTCCCTTCTACAACAGAAGATTTTTCGTTAAGGGAACGAAATAAAATCTAATCAAAACTACAAAAGAGAAATAATATTCAAAATTGATTATTGATAACAACAACAAAATATACCATAAAACCAAATCAATGTTCCGTAGAAATATTATTGGGTTTGAAAAATTTTTTATCCACAATCACGCACTCAGTATGTGAATGAACTCCCATCGAAATTCAAAATAAGCTCGTCGCGGCATACCATCGAATCGCTGTAAAATCAGGAAAAAACAGTGAGAACTCGGAAACTTAAGAGTTCACCAACTCTTTCAAAGAGTTCATGAACTCAGTGCAACCCTTTCCTCGTATACCTTTCTATGTACAGTTAATTTTAACTCTAAACTAGCAGCAACCCTTTTTTACCTGCAGAGGCGGAAATACGGGTGTAAAAAAATGAGGGAACGCAAAGGGTTAAAGTCCCAGGATATGAAGGGTCTTACCCTTGTCGTTGGCCTTAACTATACAAAAGGTTAGTAAAAGGGAGCAAAAACCTCAACTCTGTTCACACTATCACAACCCATCCGGTCTTTAAAAATAAAGCTCTCTTAAGAAGACTGCGTCTTAGGTAAGTTTCTATTTTATTTTCTCAGGGATGTTAGAATTCATTGGTAAAATTTTAAAAAAAAAAGATAAGGAAACTTCTTTTTAAAATGGGGTGGTTAACCATTTTGAAGTGTACAAGTGTATGCATGGGCTATAACCTTTTCGATAGTTTTAAGCAAAAATCGTTCCTTCATTTTTAAAAGAGAAAGTATTATTTCAAATAAAGATATATATGTATTTCAAATTTAATATTTTCTGTAAATGATTGAAGTGTTAAAAGAGGTTAAGCAAATTTTATTTCATTCAATTTTTAATCTTTTTTTTTTGTAATTAAAGAAATGCTTTTTTTTATTTGACTTTTACCTTAAATATCAACTATTTTATGTAGTTACACGCTGTTATGAATATTGGTGCATATTGAACAACAACATAGTACAAATGTACTGTAAATTTAGTAAGATATAAAGTTACTTTAATTCTTAAACTTGATTACATGATAGTATAGTACACTTCAAATGAAGTCATGGCATCATTCACGAATTTAAATATTATCAAGTTTTTAGGAATTGACAAAAAAAATTTTACTTTTGCTTTATTTTAAAGACTTTCTCTGTATAGTTTTCGTTTTATTTCAAAACTTATAATAATAAATTTAATGATAGAATTAATTCTGATTTTACATTATATCGTGTTTCATAATGAATAGTTCAATGTAAATTGAGCACAAAAATGGACCACCCTGAATCACTTTTGATCTAATGATTGGATCTTCACGTTCTAGGACTCAATCTTAATGGTTTGGGGAGTAACCACAAATAAGCTAATCAATTAGTGAGGACAATATAAATGATGTAGGCGATCAAACACACAAACGTTCTTTATCTGAATAAGTATACCTTTTAGTCAACGAACTCCCCAAACAAAAATATTGGGGAAGACGGAATCTTAGAAATAGGGTCCCAATACTTCAGCCAGGGGAGTGCTCCATAGTTTGGACACCTTAATGTTAATTTTACTCGTCGCTTATATCATCCTATTTTGAAAAATTTTTAAGCGAATTGAAAAATGTTTGAAAGATAATTACATGCAAAAAAATAATTTTTAGTAAATATTTATTAATTTAATTTATAATAGTTGAAAAACTTTTGAGTTGTACGGTATACATTTGTTTACATCATTTTGAAGAGTGCAATTTTAAATGGCAAAATAAAAAATTTGAGCTAAATCGGTCGTATAGTTCCTAAAAAATAAAGTTTTAAAAATACGATTCCTTCTTCATTGCATGACATTATTCCTCCTTTTGGACTCATAATTCAACTAAACATTTTATTAAGGCTGAAACAAAGTTATATTATTTTAATTTTTCAAAGTACTCATTTTTGATTCTCACGAAATATTTTTTCACATATTAGTTTAGACGCAGTCATTTATTTATGTTAAATTTTATTTATGTTAAATTTTATTTATGTTAAATTTTATTTATGTTAAATTTAATTTAATTATAAATTAAATTTGATTAATTTTTATTTCAGTTTTGTTTTTGTTTATTTTTTGCTATCATGATATTTAAATTCTATGACGTTTTATTTGGTTTTTCTGTAATTTGCATAAGTTTTTCCGTTAATTAAAAAATTTCCTACCTCGTAAGATTTAAGATATAAGCAATTATTTATTTTGTTTTGGTACTATCCTATATTAGGACACTTTCTCTAGGTTTTGAAAATTTACTAATATTTTTATTTTCTGAGAAAACACTGCCCAATAATATGGTCCCAATAGATTGTTCCAATGCTTGAACCCCGTAGTGTTAATTTTACTTTTTGGGTACTTCGCTACATCTCGAGAACTTTTTAACCCAATTGGAAAAAAATTTGCACAATTATAAAATTCGGTTATCCAAAAATAATTCCATACAAAATATAACTTTTAGTAAATATTTATTGTTCTTTATTGTTTTATTCAATAATCGTCGAAACAATTTTGAATTGGGGGGGGGTATACAATTGTTTGGATCATTTTAAAGAGTGTAATTTTACTTGGCTAAGTACAAAATTTGTGCAAAATCGGAATTTCAAAACTAAATTTCAAAAATATCAGACACTTAACATTCGTTTTCTCAGGAACTATTTATTTGACTCATTTAAAACAATTCATGACTCATTTAAAACAATTCATGACTCATTTAAACAATTGCTTAAATAAATATCGTAATAAAGTATAACCGGATACTTTAGAAGCTTTAAGCGCTTCAACCAATTCTAAAATTATAGTTTTTTGAAAGCTTTTGAATAGAAAATCTTAAGTTTTCTTCCAAAAATCAGTTTAAAACGGCCAAAATATTTCTGAAATTCTGCATCTTAATTAATTGCTTTCACTAATCAATTAACATATTTAAAGTTTTGTAGTTTCGTTAATTTAAAAATTTCAAAAAAAGTAAACATATTGTTTATCTTTACACTATTGCTTTAAATTGTTTTATAACTGGTTTACTTCCAAAATATACACGTGAATTGCTTTAAATTAATCTAAATTTCTTATTTTGATGATCTAAAATAATTTTTTTGCCGAATTATTGATTCACTTTTCAAATAAAGATATGACTTATACGTGAAATTAAAAAATTAAAAAAATGCTTATTAATTCTAATTCTTTAAAAACAGTGATTTTTTTCAAGTCCCCTTGAGCAACTGCAAAATTCTTATAAGACTTGTGTTCTCCCAAATTTTAACATAAAAACTGACACTTTTTTAATGAAGTGCTCTATTGACTCTACCAATTAAGTATTTCCTCCTTACTACTCAACTTAAGAAGTTGATCGAAATAATTTTGCTCCTTCAGAATTTAATACGTTTATAAAGTTTATTTGCTTAAATTAATAACGTAAATTTTCATTGAAAAAACGCATTCAAAATTATTTCGAGATATTTTTTTGCCATTTTCCGTGATATATGTTTAAAAGTATCAGAAATATTTTGCAAGAACATTTCTCTTTAATTAAAAATATTCTTTCCCAGCATATATTTTGAAAACACTATTTACTTTTTTTTAAAAAAATCAAAACTTATTTATTTTCTTATTTTAGTGAGAAAATAATTTTTTATCAATAACAAACATTTGATGCATAAGGTTTTTTTAATAATAGTTATTAATATTAAATTTAAAAGCGGAAAAATATCAGATTTTTTTCATCAGCTTTCAGTATATATCTTTATTTGATGTAAATCCTTGCACTCGCTAAAAACGCTCAAATTGTTCAGACGTTTGATTATAAATTTCGATAAAATATTTTATAAAATATTCATGTAAAAAGCGTATTTTTACAATTTAAACAATACAAAAATTTTAAACATCATACAAAACTAATATATCTTATTTATTTTGGGTCGTCAAATATTAGAGAACTTTAAAAAAGATCATTTTTAAAAAAAACTGCACAGAATTATTATTTACTACAATCGACATTCGAATATTCTGAGACATTATGCTTGGCATTATTATAATATCATTTTGTTTTTAATTTCATTTATTTACAATATTTAGTGAAAGAATATCATGTTAGGTTTCCAAAAGAGTTGATGAAATAATAAGCTTTCATAAAAAATATTTAATAGCTTTTATAAGAAAATCTTTGATTTCCATACACTGAGAAAAAGTATGATCAAAACTGCAAGAATATGGTAAAATTGGAAGCCTTTCTGGCTCTATACGTACACCGAAAAGTTCGGTGATTTTATGGAAGCTTTTTGGTAACGATTTTGGTCAAATTAGCTATGAACCATGGTTTCATAATGTATGATAAAATTTGGTAAATATGGTAAAATGTGGAAATTTTATCATAATACCTTAGTGTATGGCATGAAAACCATTTATTCGGTTAAATTTACTTTCCAGTTTTGCATTTTTTACTAAATATGTCGTGATAAGAACTATAATTCTGAAAACCCGTATTTCTCATAAATCGTTACCATATGATCCGGAGAATTATCAAATGAATGGTTTGAATATTGAGTATTTTGGTTTTAATAACCAGAATTATGGTTTTATTACCAGAAATATCTTTACCATCCAGCGTCGTGATTTTGCTAGGTTTCTGTTTCTCTGTATAGAACTCATTTAAGTTCGAAAATTTTGATGGTTCATAATCAATGAAATGTTTCATAATCTAATTTTTAATTTACATCACAATTAAAATTGAAATTTCAAATAATTTCTTTTTAATTAAATTTCAGGTAAAACTGTTTTATAGTAATAAAAAGGAAACAAAGGGTTTAAATATGTATTTCTTTTAATCAAAAAATTTCATTTCGTGTATAAATAGCTTATAAGATCTTTTTTTTCTATAAAACTTGTATTGTTTTGAGCAAATCTTTGCTACCTTCAGCAAAACTAGTTAGCATAAAGAAAATTTTAAATATCAGCTTGAAAGAAGATTTTAAATATGGAAAAAAATCCAGCAATATATTTTTTTAATAGTTTGCGTTTTGAATATTTTTTTTTTATTACTCTTAAATATTTCTTCGTGTGTTATAGCAAATAAATATGTAAAATTGCAAAATTACAACTTAATAACATGGAATCAAAATATTTATTTTAAAATAGGCAAACTGTTTCCTTATAAAATTAAAAAAAATATCAGTTAATTTTATTTTATTAAAAATGAAACTGAATGAATGCATGACAACTACTCATCAGACACTTTAGAGGAAGTTAACATTTTAAAAATTACGTTTTCCAAATAAAAAGAAACTTTCAATAGAAACACTAAGGAAATGAAGAAACTTAAAATGTTGCTTAGAAAGGCTTTAAAAATCTAACTTTACGTATTTAAAAAAAGTGACTTTTATGCAAAACTTGCAATTTAAGCAATAAGTCTTAAAAACTAATTATGCAACACTAGTTTAAACATTAAGTTCTCGAAACTATGTTATGTAATGTTAGTTTTAGATCATGTTTGTGACATAAAACATGAAATAGTTTAGTTTTCTAAACATAAAGTTGCACTTCTGCAATTTTGGGATTATTTCTAATTATCTGCATGTTTTTATTAATAACTTTTTATGAAACTTAATACTTATCTTGTATCTTATCACATTAAAAAATCTATTTTATTTTAGTTCAGCAGCCTCTTAATGCAAAAGAAACGTATACATAATGTAAAAAAAACCATAATGCACAAAAAAAACCATATTTAAAAGAATTAGTCAAAATTCATTATATTTTATAGTGGAAACAATTGCAACCAGTTTCCATAAATGTGCGCAAACTGGTGTTTCAACTTCAAACTATTCTCAAAATAATGTTTGTGCACGAACACTTAGAAAGAAAAAGTATTGGTCAAAGCTACGAAAATATAGTAAAATTTACCACATTTCTGGCTCTATGGAACACCATAAGCCTCGGTAGTTTTTACCGTAGCACTTTGGAAAGGATTTTGGTAAAATTAACAGTAAAATATAGTTTTATAATATGTGATAAAATTTGGTAAATCAAATAAAATGTGCTAATTTTATCACGATACCTTAGAGCATGGCATAAAAATCATTTATTCAGTTAAATTTAACCATCAACTTTCTATTTTTTACTAAATGTGAGGTAATAATTTTTTAAGCCAAATTTCCGGTGAATCGTTACCATATGAATAGAAAAAGTACCAAATGAACGGTTTAAATACCGCATACTTCGGTTTATATTACCAGAATTATGTTTTTTGCCAGGAACTTTACCATACAGTATGGCAATTTTTTCAGAATTTTACTTCGTACAGTAAATTTTTGCGTCTGATTTCATGATTTAAAATATTTGCACTAGTTAGCGTATTGAAATCATCCCTCCAAACCATTAAAATTGACACTTATTTCTTAAAAATCCAATTATTAGAGCAAAAATTATTCAAGATGATATATTTCTTTTGGCACACTTGGTTACCATTACCTGTTTTCTTAGATTAAAATCCATATAAGACTTTTTTTAATTTTCCTTCTTTCTTTTTTGTAAAAATAGAAAGAACATCCATATAGAACTATGTTTATTAATATTACTTTTTTCTCTCGATGCTATTATATTTTTCCATATATCCATTAATATTATAAATACAATTATTGACATTTCGAAAAAGTAATTACATTCGAAAACAACAAAAATATAAAGAAAAACTTATTTTTTAAAATACCTATTGTTTAAAGTAAGCAAATGATTTTAACATTTAAATGACAACATGGCGCATTTTCATGTGAGAAATATGAAATTTTTTTTTATTTTTATTGCTTTTTGTTTTCTAAATAAATCATACAGAAAATAACGAACTTTATTGTTTAAAGTAACTGTCAGAAATTATGGTTGAACCAAAATTTGATGCAACTGCACCAAATTTCTTTAGATATTTCGTTACCGATATAGTTCAACTTTAAATGTCAAAACTCATTCTGGATTTTTTTATATAAATTTCCCTTTTTTTTAATAATTTTGCATACCCCTGCTCTTGAGGATTTTCAGATAGTGTGCTGATCCAAGTTTTATGGTTGTCCCACGTTCACAGTTTTGAAATATTGCCCAAAAAGACAATTGTTTGAAATTTCTACTAAAAGATGCTTTTTTCAAATAAATTATGTTACAAAATTCGTTGCATGGAAACAAGACAATACAAGTAAATGAAGCTTTAGTTCCGGAGAATATTTGATGAACAAAATCACTCTTTAATATTCCGAAATAAGTAATTACAGACAGTTTAATAATAACCATTCTGGTATGAAGATTCATTTCATTTATTCGAGCAAATAGATCATTCTAGTAGGAAGCATGAAGATTTCAAATATTAGTGGCTATCTAGTAACTTATGTCAAAAGTTTCATAATAGCGATAGGAATTCATTAAATTCTACGAGTCAGTCACTTCTAAATTAAACATTTATTTTAAACACAATCATTTTCTTAACATTTCAGTTATAAATATCAAACCTTTACTTGATTTCCTTTATTCTGCTTTCTAATTGATATAAGTGAAATATCCCAGTCTTTTGTTTGAATGTGCATTTTAATATGTTTCAGTTTAATTATGAACTGTATAATAATAATGCTTATAAAATAAATATTTACTGAAAATGTGTTTTTGAAATGAGGTATTATTTTGGGGTATTTTAATTTTGAAACCATTTATTGAAAAACAAAATTTTAATCAAACTCAATTAGTGAAAGAAAATTAATATTTAGTTCAATCAGTCTCAGAAGCATCGATGTTTAATGAATGTAATTAAGATTGAAAGCAAAATATTCATTTATGAACTTTAATTAAAACATTTTACTCTCTCTCTACTGTTCAAAAAAGCTAAATAATTAAGTAAAAAATGAACTTAACCCTTTATAAGACTAAGGGCTTTATCATATTTTCACAGCGAAATATTTCTGTAAAAAAAGAAAAGTCCCTGTTTGACTTCTTGTTTATTAAACGTATAGAAATGAGTTTTAGTAAACAGGAGATTTTTCTCACACTGTTAGAAATTTCTCTGAAAAAATGTTAAAATAACAATTTATTTGCATGTTATTTTACCATATTCAAACAGAACAGTCAAATAATCCTAAACAAGATGGTAATCTAACTGCTAACTGCGGGAAAAAACGTTTATTAACTGCTTCCATCTAACACAGTTAAACAACCAGAGTTTTAGCGCTTCAATTAAGCTCACCTAATGATGCCGCTTAGTTCCTTGCAATTACGTACATAATATAGCCCAAAGGGCTAATCTGTCATTCTCATGACAGAAGGAATAGGGGTTCAAGTCCCAGCGATGACACCAAAATTTTTCCGCCATTTCCTTCAGCACAGTGTCCTGATCTCCCCAATTTGTGTCCTGCACTCTCCAATGTTTTGAAACCATGCTAGTTCTAGAAAACCGCATAGTTTTGTATTCATGATTTTATAACCTTACCAGTTGTAAATGGTTTTAAAACCGTAAAGGTAAAAAATGCTCTTTACCGTATACTTACAGTTACTGCAGCTTGTTATTTTTGCATAACTTTTGAATAAAAATTCAAGCTGTGCTTAAAAATTTTCAGTGAATTGCTATTTACTTGGAAACTAAATACTCACCCAGTTGGTGTGATGGCTTCGACTCTTTATCCGGGATTCAATCACCCGATCTGTGATTGGATTAATTTTCTCTGGTTCCAGAGAGGCAGAAAGGGCATAATGTTTGAAAGCCGGGCATAACTTTATGTCTATAAAATTGTTGAATCACCACTGAACATTTTCTATATTTTGAAAATGTGCGTACAATCCCCAAGCACATAAACACACTTATTAAAGTTACCTAAAGAGTTGATATCTAGTCTAAGTTGCGTTTGCATCAGTTTTACTACAGGACATATGAAATCGCAATTAAAATTTTGCATATTTCTGACTTCATATCTGCTTATTTTAAAGACTTTGCATTACGAACAGTAAAAAAATTTAAAATGTTCCGTTTTCTACATTTAGATGCTTTACGATATAAACAATTTTAATTTTTAAAGGTATTTCTCTCCTGAATATTTTCTTAAATACAGATGAAGATACAGATGAAATACATTTTTAAAATTTTGGGAGTTCCTTTTCTGAGCTTCTTTGGATCACTCATTTATTTTAATAGAAACTAAAAACAATTCCCATGTTTGACAATCCTTTGCTCATTTGAGCAGTGAGGGCTCAGATGATACAGCTTTCGCCTTCCAATGAGGTGAACCGGGTACGATACGAATTCCGCATCCGGCTTGTATCGAACACAAAGCTGACATAAAATATCCTCCCTGGCAGGATCATGGGTTAGAGTCCCTTTGCCATCAGGCAAACCGTGGGAGGTTTTCGTGGTTTTCCTTTCCACATAACGCAAATGCGAGTAGTTCCATCAAAAAGTCCTCCACGAAAGCAAATTTCTCCCAATACTAAATGCAGAAGTTCCCTTGTCTTCTGGATTGGGTTCCAAAATTACAAGGCTACGGAGTTGAACATTAGTATTCGTTTGCCCAAAATTGGGTCGGCTGTTTAACAACGATTATAAAATAAAATAAAAAATCCCTTGCTCAAGAATTTGCAAATAATTTGAAACTACAAATTAGCCAAAACAAATCTATTTTACATATTAAACGAAAAAGTTTTTAAAATATGCGAAAATCTTTGTTTGTATGCCTTTTGAAGGATGGACTATTAATTTTAAATATACATAGAGAACGAGTAAAAATACAAGTACTTTAGGCAAAAGTAATGAGTAAATATCAAGAAGTTTTGATTTTGAGAAGTAACAGATGAAAAGTACAAGCAGAAGTACGTACTCAAAACAAAATAAAAATTACGATAGTTAAATTTATTTCAAGGAAATTGAAAATTCAAAGTTAACCTTAAATTTCATTAAACAAGTATAATAAAAAATATTATGTTAATTTAAAAGGTATCAAATTTTCATTTAACTAATGTACCGCATTCATTCGCGTAAATAAACAACCCAAAAGTAATTTTCAAACAAGAAAATTATAAATCTTTTGCACAGGGTTTTACAAATATTGTGTCCTTTCAAGTTAATATATAAGGGAGTTTACCCCGTCTCATGAAGGTACAGTGCGTAAGGAAAAAAAATGCCACAAGGAATAACATTTGATGTAAGGATAAGATCTTCACTTTCTAGGGATTATTCTTAATACCTTTAGGCGATGACTTCAAAATGTGCTAATTGATAAGTGCACTCGATGTTTTAAGTTGCAAAATCAGACACAAAGAAAGCATTTTCTCTGAATAAACCTACCTTTTTTTCGACGGATTAGGATTTCTACCCCCCCCCCTCCCCAAAAAAATATTTTTATAGGGGTTTGCCGCAACCTGGAAAATATTGTCCCTATAGTTCGGTCAGGAGGGAGCTCCAAAGTTTGAATCCCTAAATGATAATTTTATTTTTTGTGAATTTTGCTGTATCTCGAGAACTTTTTAAGCGAATTTTTGAAATATTTTTGCACACAATTATAAAATTCGTTTTTCCAAAGATAATTCCATGCAAAAAAATGACTTTTAGTAAACATCTAGTATTTGTCATAATTTTATTTAATAATGGTTGAAAACACTTTGAACTGTAAGGTACATCATTTTAATTTCTTACATCATTTTAAAGAATATAATTTTACAAGCCAAAATACAAAATTTAGGCTAGATCGGTCGAATATCTCTTGAAAAATTGAATTTTAAATATCAGAAATTTTTTGAAATTCAATCTCTAGAACTATATTTCCCAGATTGGGGCTACCCCCTATATTTTAGGCATCAGAAATTTGAATTCGTCGAAAAAGAGGTATCTTTATTCAGAAAAAGTACGTATTTGTGTCTGATTTCGTAACTTAAAATATCATCTGCACTTATTAATTAGCATATTTGAAGTCTCCCCTCGAGCTTTTAAGATTGAGTCCTAGAACATGAAGATCCGATCATTCGAACAAAAGTTATTCATAATGATCCGTTTTTCTTTTATTATTTTTGCGCACTGTACATTTGATTACCAAAGTGAAATAATCCATATTTTTCTAATTCTTTGGTCATAGATCATTTAGAAAAAAAATTTCTTGTCACACGCTTTTCATTCAAGTGAAATTCAAGATGTTTAACATTTAATGTATAGTAACAGCAAAAAACATTAAATAATTTCCTTGAAACTCTTACTAAATCAAATTATTGTGAAAGGACCTAAAAGTAACATTTCAAAAACAATTAATTTCGAAGGGAAAAAATTAAGTTTCGATAAAGATGGCGAAAACGCTAGCATTACACAATATGATTCGTATTTGATTCACAGCTGTTTTAAGAAAATTGTCGAAAATTAAAGGAAATAAATCAGCAATAACTGATTTAAATATGTTTTATCGAAGCTTTAAATTGCTGCTAACTCTACTGAAATTATAAAAACGTAGGATTCAAAACAATCTACTTTTAACCAAAACATTAGCTGCGTCAATTTTAAAATACAAATCGGAAGCTTTCTGTTAATTTGCTTTTAATTTCAATCCGTTAAATAATGATTGCAAAAGATTCATAAATAATTACGAAAAGCTATAAAACACAAACAATCTGTAATTGTTGTGGGCTAATGGCAATCACGTTAATGAAAACATTTAACTACTTGTGTTACGCATTATACTTTTTCATAAGCTATACTTATTCTTTTAATGAGTACGCTGATAAGATCAAGAAAGGACTAAACCACAGGCAGGTAATTTTTTTCTCTCTTTCTATTATCATTGTGAACTGAGAATCGATAGAACGAATTGAGTTACGCGTATGGAAACAGATAACAAACTTTTTCTGGAATGACTCCCTTTCTCAAAACTTTTTTCACTGTTCTATAGATTCTGTGTTAGTTGATTTCTATATAAAAGGATCATTACTGAGTTTCACTCTTTTTTCCTAATATTTTTGAAATAAATGTTTTGAAAGATTCACTAGCCTCCGGTAAGTAATTCTTTTCAGACGAAAAGACCGATTAAAATTATTGTTCAAATTAATTATTTTAAATTATGCAGCTTACTTCTCATGTCTTCAAGCGAAATAAATTGTTTTTCCATTATAAATACATCCCTTTTAACTTCACTTATTTAATCGTTAAGTAATCGTTATAGGGTTTTTTTTTAATAATATTTAAAATCGTTTTTTTAGGGTGAAATCAGGGATATTGCCAATCAACGAAAGAATTATATAAAACTGACATACGGTTAACACACTTTTTATTTAGATAAAAATACACACTGTTTTTTTTTATTCTGAAAAAAAATTTCTTTTTTGAATGTGCTACTTAATCATTTTTTTTTTTCTTCATTAAAAGGTTTTCACCATTTTAGTTTTAGTTACTGCATTAATTTAAGCAAGCTACTGAACTGAAATATTGCTTTTTTCAGTTGATCATTCCAAATTGTTTCCTCGGTATTTTTCCCTTTGTTTCAATTAATTATTCGCAATAATATTTCATTTGTTCAAATACTTCAATTTCGATAAAATTTAAAAGCCACTCCTAACTTTGATGCTTAAATAAAATTTTTAAAAACATATTTTTTTACAAACTATTTTTTAATAAAAGTCTATCTTTACATTACAATTTTAATTTCGTTTAAAAAAAAGTGTAAATAAGCAATTCTTTGAAATTATATGTCAAAAACAGAGCCCAAAAAAGCCATCTAATTTTATATAAAGCAAATTGAATCGTTGCTTTCTATCAAAATGGCTTAAACTCTGTTAGCCATAATATTAAAGAAATAATTTCTCAAAATTTTACGTCATTTTAAATAAAAAATTTCAAAACTTCCATAAAAAAAATTTTCAGACACAAATATAATTAAAAAATAGTAGGTAAGACAAAACTTTCTGAACTCTCTAAATTTAAACAGCTCAAAATTTCAACGAAAACAGGCCATAAAAGAGCTCAATTTAAAAGCATTCTCAACTCCAAGTTACTTTTATGACGCTAAGCAATAAAAATAGTTCACGGGAAAAAAAGATCTCGCTAAAAGTCTTACTTTATAAACTTACAATATAATGAAATACAAATTAATTTATTTTAATTAGTAGGAGTTGCCATTTAAAATTATTTATATTAGAAAGTTTTATTTTTAAGATCTCAGAAATTCAATAGCAAAATATTGAGGATTCAAAAAGATACTTTTTATTTTAATGATTTTGAAAACAAACTTAAAATGAGCACGAATAATTCATTTTTGTAAATAATTTATGTGCGTTCAAGACTTTCCTTTGAAATGTTGTTGATTTAAATTCTATTTTCTTAAAATATTATATATTTAAATTTTAATCTGCGTGTAACGTAAATGATATGAAAAACTGAATTCCTTATATCTAATTGTTAATCTATTACATAATTCATAAGCAACATTATTTCAATTTATTAATATAAATTATGCATCACTTATTAGCAATTACTTTAAGGCTATGAAAAATTAATAATACATGCACATTTAACTTACAAAATATAAAACAAAAGTAACATAAGAAAACAAAATAAAAATACTTAGTTGATTTTAAGACAATTCAAAATATTTAAAAATGAAAAGTACAAATTAGTATAAAATAACGTTAAATTCCCATTTGCAAAATTTTTAGTCTTCAATCTAGACAAAGATTTAGAAAATAGTAATATAAATATTTAGTTTTATTCCTGAATAGTGATTTGTCAAACCTCATTACTATTTATTAAGCTTTTTTTTTATATATAAAATATAGTTTAAATAGCCCTAAACTTTGGTAAATTCAAATTTAAAATTTTTAAGATTTGCATGTTGTAGATTTATTTGAGTGATCAAAGTTCCATTTAAAAATCCAAAATTGATATTTTTATAATTCGACAAAATTGCCTCACTGTAAAAAATTCCGAATGAAATTACGGTAAAAAGTATCTGCACTCAGGGTGCCAGTACTTTTTATCGCACAATATATTTTAACTGTTAAGTTTAACGGAACAGAAAATCTGATTTGCCATAATTTTTACAGTTTTATTTAGTATAAAATCCCTGAATCGCAGTAGCTAAATAAATATTACTGTAAAAATTACAGTAAAAATGGATTTTACGAATGCTGCACTCGGTGCGCAGTATTTTTTACCATAAATTGATTCGAAATTTTTCACATTGCACCTAAGAGAGAGCTGGCTAACGAAGGTCTTTGTACTTGTACTTGTGTTGACCATGACTAGATTTTAATTTTCAAAAATTAGTACAAACTAAATTAAAGTTCAGTAATTTAGCACACAAATTAATGCTTAGGAACATCATAACTTTAAAAAAATGGATTCTTTAGAAAATTTATCTAAATCAGTATTCATTTCCATCTAAATCTTAAAAATCTTTAAAGGACAGAGGACTTCAAAACGATTTTTTTTTCTATTTTTAATACCAAAAACCTGATTCCTTCTGTCCCAGGTTTACATTTATAAGATATCTAATGTGCTAAGTTCCATCTAAAATACTGAAATTTTTTTAAAACACTGTTTAAAGTACTTTTTTTAATTACATGAGACTAAAAATTATCCCTTCACTACTCCATTTTGGGAAATACTTTCGATGTTCCTATATTTTGGTCATAAAAATTATTCGGAATAAATATTAAGGGAAATAAGTTTGAAAAACATACTGTGCAGACAAAATAAAAAATCATCGAAATCTGACAAAAGAAGCTAATTTCACACAAGTGCAATTTTTCTTCTTTTTTTTCGGCACTGAACATATTTTATAATCATACATTTCAAATTGAAAACAAATTACTTTTCCAGTAAAAAAATATGTATCCAATGCAATGTTTAAAGTTAAAAAGTTCATAAAAAGAGTTTTCTTTAACTTTATTACATTTTAAATGCAAGCAAATGTTTAAATATTGTTTTATTGTATTTCAATATCATATTATTTTATAATTCAGTACATTTAAAAATATTTAAAAAAGTCTATTCATACAAATGATATAATGCATTTAAAAAATGTTTGAATATATATTTTTGAATAAAACTCATTAAAATGATAATTTAAAAGGGAAATGTCTCCGCATGATAATTTAAAAGGGAGTAGTCTCCGAAAAATAAGATCTTTTTTATGCGTAATTTGTAGAGGATTCCTATTTGTTAAATAAAAACATTCCACTCTTCTTTCCTTTGACAAGAAAAAAAACATTATAAGACAAGTTCACCTCATTTTAAAGCAGCAAATAGTTAGAATTAACTAGATAATATCTTTCTTGCCTTTTAAACATTCATCTCATATTTTGACATTGCTTTAAGGAAATATTTTAACTTAGTTTAATAATTTAACATCAATTACAATTTTCCAAAAACAGGTACAGTTTTTTTTTTACCAAATGACTACGACTTTTAGTTCTTCACAAAACTGCGTAATGCGTTATTTAAAACTGAATTATTTTTTTTAAAAAAAACATTCACTTTATAAATCAAACTTTGTTTAATAAATAATATTTGTCAGAAACTAAAAAGTTTGGAAATCATGTGAGTTTTCCAGGGTTTTAAAACCTTATGCTTGCTGTTAGTACAACAAGTGAACCAAAATGACTAAGTGATGATGGTAAAAGGTTAAAACCTAGCGGAGAGTTTATACATTTGTTCATACATGGATTTAAAAGCGCAAATAGATATGATACTTGTATAAATGTATCAATTTTTGCTAACAAACAATTGAAATCATTGTTGTATAAAAGAAATTATGTACTCTTTTTAGCTGCTGCAAAAAAAATGGTAGTTTCAGAATATTTAAGGATAGTATAAATGATGACTACTGATGCTAATGAAATGAATATTTCTATGTTGTACCTTAAGTGGCTGGGTGGCGCAGTTGGTTTGTCGTCGGCCTTCTGAGCCCAAGTCTGCGGGTTCGATTCCCGGCCCAGACACCGGATTTTTGGGATGGGATGCAGAAGATCCTCAGCGGCCATGTCGTATGATTATGCGGCATGTAAAAGATCCCTGGAGTGCCTCATTGGCTCTTGGCATTTCCGGCAAAATTAAATTCCTAGTGCACTTTAGCATCCAAATAGAGTCTCGGTGCTGCCATCTAGTGTGGCAGAAACTAGTCGTCCTAATTAACATGAACAACGGTATCTCACCCATTGTGGTGGTCCTGAAAAAGTGGATACCACCTCTGGAGAACGCACTAGGTTTGCTCATCGGCAAGACCGATTGTGCAGCTCATTGGAAATATTTAAAAAAAAATTTTGTATCTTAATATACTTATATACTCATATAGTTACCCTTACTATTAAAATAGCATCAATAGCAATAATTTTAGTTGCCATTTCATTTTAACATATCAGATTTTTTTTAATAAAAACATTGTTTGAAATCTTTTAAAAAACATAAATTTTAATCTTTAAGGTTTCATTACAAAATATTTGCATCAAAAGGAAACACAGATTTTTTTAATGAACGCGAAATTTTCAACGTGTCATTAACTCAATTTTCAACTTTTCGTTAAAACAGAACTGAATCAGAAATATGTTGAGAACTTTTAAAACGAAAAGCTTCCATACTTAAGTAACTTTAGGATTTAAAATTTCATTAAAAAAATATCTAGATCAAAATAGTCTGATTTCTTTTAAAATCACAAACTTTCTTTACGACTGTAACTCGAATATTTAAGACTATGTAAAGCAATATCTTGATTAAAAGGAGACTTTTCGAATTTCAAAATCTCCAATAAAACTATAACTCGAAAGCATAACTCTAGGGTTCAAAATATTTCATTAAAATGTGTAATTCTAAACAAAATGGAGGTCTAAGCAATATTGAAGTCCCAAAATCTTCATCATGACAATATCTCCAAAGTTTCGTAAAAAAGTGTTTTTATCCAAACTATATTAGGAATTTATTAAAAAAAACTTTTAATACAACAACTACTCGAAGTCTTGCCCAAAAACACTTGTATCAAAGTTTTATAACGATTTATCATAATCTATAACATAGGGCTTGAAATTAACGGTGGTATGCTGGTCCTCCGACCACCATAAAATAATTATTACTGTCAGGACGATTCTTCGAAGTAAAACAATAATATGCTGCTATTATTATAATTTATTTTTTTTCAGTTTCGTATTTTGGTCTTCGTTTTTTCACAGAATAGCATCATAATCATGAACATTATTTGTGTTGCAATTATTTGTATTGTGTTGCAATTATCATCAACATTATTTGTGTCGCTGTTTCGTTTTTTGGTCTTCGTTCTTTCAGAGAATAACATCACAATCATGAACATTATTTGTGTTGCAAATTTTCATTTAAAAAAAAAATACTTAAAGCAAAACAGAGGCATAAATAGACAATTAGTAATATTAGAATCAAAATATTAGAATGTACTTTTAATGAGATATGTTTGATTTCATTGGACAAACATACTTCTAAAATAAACTTAACTTTAAGTGTTATGACTGCTTATGAGTGAGGGTAAATATTGTGGCATTAGGTTTAACGTTATTCTTTAAAATTCATGCGATAACAAAGATAACGTGTTTTGAAACTTAAAGCATATTTCATTAAGTTTTAAAACAGTACTATATATTACTCCTAAACACTAATTTAAAAGCATGAATTGAAATATTTTGAATACGAAAACTACTTCATCTGTTTTTAATTTAAATATTAAGAAAATCTGAAATTTAAAACAATTGCGAAAATTTTTTTCATTTGTTTTATTAAGTATTAAAAATGACAACTTTTTCTATCTACTGAGTTGAAATCTTGTTAATCTTGTTATTGCCGGTAAATTAATTAACTAACCGATAAATTTAAACTTTATTTATGACTGCAAAATAAATATTTGTATTAACTTCTTAATAATATAAAATGCCAGTGCTATAAACCCGGATTGGTATATACAAATCCAAGCCATAATTTTAAGTTTCCTCACAGCGAAAAATATTTTTATGAAATATAAAACATTTTTCAGTTTTCATATGCTTAATTAACCATTTTCATTTTGCATTTTTATCTCGATAAAGTTTAAAACGATGGTTATATCTGATCAATTTAACTGTCAATTTTTCCCCAATTAATTTGCAAGTAACTAATCAATTTACTGCTCTGTCTTGAAGCTGTAATAATTGATGCCACTCAATCTTTTTTTACTGCTAAATATACTTTGCAATCTTGGGTGCTCAAAATCTTAATTTCATTTAAGTTTAATCACCTGCTTTCAATATGTATGTATCCAATATATATGTATATATATGTATAACGTATGTTTCCAATATATATGTATATGTATAATGTATGTATCCAATATATATCATTATGTTATTTCTTTCTGGTCTTAATGGCCAGCAATGTAAGTTTGCAAACCTTTTCTTTAAAAGCTGTATTCGTTGAACCAAAGTATTTTTTCTGAGTGTCAATTGCTCACATGCATTTTACTTTCGGCCAATAACTTTATCAAAAAATATCAGTCGACTGTTTTATGGGTGGAAGCGAAATTCGATATGAACACTTTTAAAATTCACGTGGTAGAAAATGGTTAAAATATTTGAGAATGTAATAAAAATCATTTATCAGGATTACAGAGAAGTAAAAAAATCTCTGTAGAATCTCTGTCATTCACTGCAGACTAAGCAAATTAAAAGAAGTAATTTACTTCTTTCCGAGACACTCTTCAAGGTGACTGCCGTGGAATCATGTTGCTACTTATTTCTTGAATGATTGGATTTGAAAGAAAATCCCTTTAACGAAATGTATAAAGAAATCCAGTATTTTCCGTAACCCTGTTACCGTCGGTTTTATTCATTTAAACAAGAACTTAATAGAAATGTCTCTTTTTATTCCTTCGACATTTTTACAGTGTATTTTAAAAATTTACTTCTAAAAACTGCACCATTCTTAAATAGGGTGGCATACACTAGTTTAAAAGTGGCAGTCGAATGTTGAGATTTACAGATAGAATCGTGTCTTAAGTTTTGTAACGTAACAAGGCCCATTTAAAATTTCTTTTACAAATTTGCATCGCATCACTGATATTTTTAGAGCATAAAAATTTACAGTGTGAGTCATTTTTTAAAATTGTGCCATCATTTAGCATTTGAGGTAAAGCTTTTTTTTCAAAAATAGCAATTAAATTAGATTTTTTTTTCAGTGAAAAAAGGGTGAAAATTATGACGATACAAATGATGTTGTAATGTAATAATAATTTATAATAATAACAAAATTTTAAAATATAATTTTAAAGAATTCTTCCTGATTGAGAGAGTTTTAAAATTTTATCTAAAACGTTTTCGATTCATAAAATTAGATATCACCAAAATTATTTGACCAAAAATGCAAAGGCTTTTTTCTAAACAAGAGAAGACTAAATTGGGATTTACCTTTTATGAATTCTAAACCAAAACCCGCGAAATAAAGAAATACTTATTCAGAGCAATAAAATTTTGTAGCAACAACATATGCTTCAATATGAATTAAAGAAATAATGTGCTAAACCAAAATGTTATAAATAATTTTCTTGGTTAATAATCATACTGCGAAATACATTTGGATGTTTTTCTGTCCTTTAGACGAATCAATGTGATTCTGCATAAATAAAAGGTACTTGGTTCTAAATTAAAACCAAGATGGTCCGTCACGTACAGTTTTTTTAAAAGTCATATTAACGATTTTCTTAAAATGTCAATGATTTTTTTTTAATATTGTATTTAAGCTAATAGGTAACTAAAACGGGCCCGTTTAAAAATGCAGATATTTCATCAAAATGCAGCTTAAAATTAAAACTTTGCTTCAAGAAACTCAAAATGGGGTTGAGAAGCCTTAAAGAACACCGATTTCAAGTACTAAAAATTGGGATGTCTGTCAAATTTGCTATTTCAAATGCGAAAATTTAGATCATATGTTTTTCATAAATACTCCAGAATACTCACGAAAACTAACTGTTAATCAAACTTTTATGCCTTAGTAAGTAATAAAAATCTTTTTAATAGTTTTATTTTAAAATGAATTAATTGAATTCATTTGAGAAACAATTTAAATTAATTTGTGCTAATGTGCTGTAGTGTTGTGAGAAGTGTACAAATTACTGAAACTATAAACTTAAATTGAAAATAATTTTAATTTATTTTCCTTATATAAAAACATTTATATCAAACTTATACTTTAAACTTTACTCGCAAATAGTTTAATTTGATTTTCCTTGTATTAAACAATTAAAACCAAAAGCTTTTAATAACTATTTTAATAGACTCTAATTTCAAAAAATAATTCCATCATTTTACTATAAAATGTTTTATTCTTATATTATTTATTTTAAAATATATATATTCTTTATATTTATTAGTTTTGGAAAATGTATAAATTAGCAAAACTTCCACATTAATAAATTTTAATATCACTGTGAGGAATTTTAATATCACTTTTTTTTACTTAGATTTTTAATGACTAGTTAAAAAGACACAAAATAATGAATATTTTACAGTAAGATGAAGACTTTATAAAATGTGATTGCTCGAACGAAAGTGTAATTAAGGCAAGGTAAAATAAAGACTTTATAAAGGTTTCATCTTGGCCAGTGTAATTCTAAAATAAAAATGAATAGCTTGAAACAAAAGCCCGATATACAATCAGTGAATGCTACTAGGAAGTGGAAAACATCCAGACGAAATTTTGTTTACTCATCTTAAATTCCTTTAAATAATTTCTGTTGTAATGCAAAAGTAATTTTCAGCATTGATTCTTTTTATAAAAAATATCATTCTTACAATGACCAAATTTTACGCATTTTCAAAAGTATTCTTATGATTAATTTGGTTCATTCAATCTTAATTAATATTTATTTAGCAAAAAGCAAATTTATATTAAGACATTTTATTTACACAAAATGCTTCAAGTATGAAACCAAAACTGAGTGAAATAGATCAAGCTATTATTTGATAAAATGAAATAAATTATATCTATTTTTTTTTCTATTTAAGAAAAGAGATTTGGTGATATCAATCAATGATTTCATTAAATCTCTGAATTGATTCGGGGTTTCAAATCATCATTTTAAAGCTGATTCCAATCAGTATATTCATATCACTGACTCTAATCTGATTCAAATCAGGTGATTAATATCTTATTATGTATAAGTTTTCTCTATTCTCAATTCAAATCAGTTTATTCAATTACTCAAATTTCCAGTTTCAGTTATTATTATAGTTTGAAATTACTTTTAAATAAAATCAAAATTAAAAATTTTTTGAAAATATGCATTGTATATTTCTTTATTTATATTTTTCTCAATTATCCGCTCCTCATTTATATATTTACTTCTCTATTACATAAATTTTTTTTTTTTATTTTTCTATTATATATTTCTTATATTACAAGGGAACAATACAGTAAAATTTTCAAAAACTTGAAAAATACTATTTTCATGTTATTTTATAACCGTAGTTGAACAGCCGAACCAAATTTTGGGTTTACGACTGATCCTGATTTGCGTTACATGGAGAGGGAAACCACGAGAACCTTCGACGGCTAGCCTCACGGCGAGGAGACTCTAACCCATGATCCGTCTACCACTATGGATATTTTACGTCAGCACTGTGTTTGGTGCAAGCCAGAAGCGGAATTCTTACCAACCAGCCGTAGTTGGGATTCGAACCCGGTCACCTCATTGGAAGGCGAACGCTCTATCCCCTGAGCCATCACGGCGAAAAAATACTAATACATTTTTCGATAATTTCTCCTTTTAAGATTATTATACTAAAATATTAAATTGATTTTCTTAAAAATTTAAATGTTACAGAATAAGCGCAATGCAGGACGTGCTGTGTTAAGTGAACTTGAGCGCTCAGTAGATTAATAGATTTGATCACTCCTATCAAAACATTTTACAGAATCATTTTAACTATTTCATAGAAACAGTTTGTTAGATTATATAAGGAAAAGAATTCATTATACTTTCAATACAAATAGTTGAAATTTCTACTCATTTAGCTGTAATAATTTATGAAGAAGGTTACAAAGGGTTATTCACAGCTTTGGAGCAAAATGTGCTCAAAATGAAGATGACCTCAGAATTTTGGCAGATACACGCAAAACATATGAGGCGTAAACTGCAAGGGATAGATTGCTGAAAAAGGAATAGATAGTTGAAAATGATCGCATCTTTTGGGCCTGGTGCATTATAGTTAGTTGCAAAATTTTATATATTTATATGGATCACAAAACTTTAAAAGAAATTTATAAGAACTATGTTTCTCTTGCTTTTGAAACTAGTATAATTTTAAACTGATGTATTTTAATTTTTTTGACACAATGTTCATAATAAATGTAGTTTTCATTGGGATTTTTTTATTAGGTTGACTGCTTTTGAATAATCCGCGAAAACATAACTTATTTTGCGTCTTTTATTGCAATTGCTGATTTTTCGAAACACCACCATTTTGTGAAACACATATACTTTTAAAAAATCTTACGTGCAACGAAAATTACATTCGTGTAGTTTAACAAAATTAAAATGGAATCGAATTTAGATTATATTTTTTAATGAGTACAGTAAGTTATTGACAGTTTACAAAATAAGTTATAAACATTCTATAGTATAAGTGCTAATTTTTTTAAATTTCTGTGTTTGTAACATGATAAAGGGAAGATTAAAATATGTGTAATAAGCTAAAACGTTTATCCCAATAGTTTCAGAATTCACTAGAATATCCTTCCTAGTTTTATCTTCAGCTGAACATTACTTTATGGTATATCACGAACTTTTTTTTTAAATCAATAAAAAGTGCTCCCTTATTTACTGAGAAAAATTTTGTCGAATTTAAAAATATTTGGCCTTAAGTTTCTTTTTTTTTCTTGGGAATGTTTGAGATTTGTAAACCTGAAACAAATTTTAGCCCTCAAATTCAAATCTTTGAATATTAAATAGAAAAATAGCAGAAAAATAATGAAATTCAACTTTTAGGTTTCCCGAAATCTAGGGAGAAACCTTAATTTTCTTAGCAAATCCAAAAATTTCCATCAAATCTTTAAGCTAGGTTATTTATGAAGATTCCGGGTTGCTGTAAGGCTTTCATGCAGATCCCTGGAAACTACATTTCATTTATGATATTTTTTACTGTTATTAAACACTGTAAACTTCACATTTTAAAATGCAAAATCTAAAATATTTTTAGATTTATCTAAACTTTATTCTATCTATTCCTATTTAAGCTCGTCTAGTAATTAATTTAGCATCTATTAATTATTTTTTAGAGAAAACTTATTATAATTTGCATTAATTCCTGTAATAAGATGAAATTACAGTAAAACTTTTACTGTGAATTAAATTTTAACTTTTAAAAAAACTTTTTTTTTATTTTTAAAAAAAAACTTTTTTGTATAACATTGGCTCAGTTAACATGATGAGTGTCCAAAATTGGCCCTATTTACTAATATTTTTATGGTATTTAAAGAAAAAATTTATAATAATTTGCGTTAATTCTTGTCATAAGACAGAATTACAGTAAAAACTTCACTGGGAATTAAATTTGAACTTAATTGTTAATTAGAGCTTATCTGTGCCACCTTTCGAAAGCATTCAGAAAATACGTAAGAGTTAAGAGCCTATAGAATGGCTCTAATAATACACAACAATTTCACAAAATTTGGCAACAATAGTTTCATTTTTCATAAAAGGAAACAGAGGAACGTTATGTAGTTCTTTTTATTTTCCGTACGGAGAAATGAATTCTGCTAAAGTTACCGTGCTGTATGGTTATAACATTTCTGGTTAAAACATATCATAATTCCGGAAATAAATACCAAAATATTGGGTAATTTTCCTTCCATTAACCATCCATTTGGTAATTTTCCGTTCATATGGTAGCGGCTTGGCAGTAATTCTGGTTTTCAAGAATACATTTCTAATATCACACATTAAAGTAAAAAATACAAAAATTGAAAAGTAAGTTTAACCGACGAAGTGGTTTTTATGCCATGCTCTAAAGTATCATGCTACAATTACCGAATTTTGCCACATTATAAATCTATATTTAATTATTTATTTTATCAAAACCATTAACAAAGCACTTCGTTAAAACAATCGAACTTTTTATTGCTTCCATCCAGCCAAAAACACGATGAATTTCATCATATTCTGGTAGTTTTGACCATACTTCTTTTTTCAGTGCAATCAAGCTTAGGAACAGTTTCTAGAAATGTCCAAAAAAGATTTCGTTTTTTTAATTATTTATTAATAAGGAGAGTAAATTGAGCGACCCAGGCCTTTAGGCCCATATATGCCAAGATTTTGATGCCTCGCAGTTCAGAAGCAGCCGCGAACAGTATAACAGACCAAGCAAGTCGCGGACACAAGGGAATGCCTCGAGTCACGCAAGATAAAAGCAACACTGAAGCGTCGATGAGCAGTGGCCGAACCCCGGAGGCGGAAGTGCCAAACCGGCTGCAGACCATAGGACCAGTAGAGTCGACAGCAGTGAGCCGGGCCACACAGCCACCAATGAGCAACCCTTTGACCAGAAGGCCCAAAAGCCGTTCACCAAAACCAGAACTTTATTAAAATTACAATGAAAAGCAAAAGAACATAAAGTCAGGCAAGCAATTTTACAGAACGAAGATCAATGATGATCTGCCAAGCGAGTTACAAGAGTAGGCTAAAGGCCTCTTATTTCATTTTGTGATTAGAGTTACTTTTGGCTTGAATTCTCATTTGTTTTTATTGTAGGCTATGGTCGGTCCCAGTATTTCGCTCTTTTTTGTATTCCTCGTATGGTTCTCATGCATGACACGCAGTTCTTGCTTACGGCGCTATGGTCTATTCGTAGGTTCGAACCATACGTTTGGTTAGCCTCATTCCAGATAACGCATTTCTTCTGTCCCTGACAAGAATCCCCTTGATGTCCTGATGCGTCACAGTTGGAGCACGTCTCTTCATGGTTGCAATCTCTGGCCATAAGGCCTAGATGATAGCATTTATAACACCTAAGCGGTCGTAGGTACTCTTTTATTCTATATAGCTTCCAACCAATGTTTACTCCGTCGCGTTTCACAATTTTTCTAAATCTCATTGGTTCAAGTGTGACTACCCAATGATATCCTCTTTTACACCTGATGGGAAGTGAGATTTCAAAGTCTCCTTCATTAAAACCATCGTTGCAGTCCCTAAGTTGTCCAGTTAGTCCTTCTTTGGTTAATGACTCTGGTAGCTCGAATATTATTATTCTGGGCTTTTTTCTGCTGGGCACTTGGTATTTCAATTTTTCACTCGGGCCTTTTTCTTTGATTTGCTCTTTCATTACGGCTAAGTCTTGTCTGCTGTCCAACTCTACTAGCACTTTTCCCGTTCGGGTTCTCTTAGCTCTCTGACTCTGAGCTCTGCTTCAGCAGGATCAATTGTCTCCTGGAGGACTCTTTCGACCTCTTCGGGAGGAGCGTTCTCTTTTTGTTCAACCATCAAAATATTTTTGGGGGCTTTTTCTTGGTCAATTTTAATAGCTTCGGCATATTTTTCTGGTTTCTTTTTGTCTTTGTTTTTAATCAGTAGGTCTAGAGCTCTCTCGGCCTCAGCTTGTCGATCCTTGGTAAAGGATAGTAGAGTGTTTTGTTTAGAAACAGTTTGTGATCGACTGCCACTTGTGCGAACTCTGCAACCACCAATGCGTTCAGCGTTTTGCCCTGGTACTTCTTCAGTAATCTATTCATCTTTTCTAATAGAATTTGCGACTCAGCCGCCCAATCCTTCTGGCTAATTTCAAATGATTCCTCAAAGCAAGCTGACTCATAATCATCTTCCTCGCTCTCCGACATTTCTCATTATTTATTAATGAATTAATATATATACTAATTATGTACTATAATAAAAAAAACTTGCTATAAATAAAGTTACAAGAATATTTTTTTCCTTGAATCCACCGTAATTTTGAACTTTCATTTTTTTTTCCAAATTTTTGGCTTTTTCAAACAAGAAAAGTTTTCGAACTGGATTATTTAGCTCTTTTCCAGATTATTTTAATACATTTGATATCGATAGCAAAAACAATGTTAAAAAAATTGCGACTTTGTGACTGATAGGTTAATAAATATTCTATTCCATCCTATCCCTCATTTGAGAAAATTCGATTCACGATGTGGAAATAATTTACTTCCTGATTGGTTATTCGACTTTCTTTTCGTTTCTAAACTTTTCGATGTTTTTATTTCATTCAATATTTTTCCTTTTTTTTAAGATAAAGAATCAAAAATTTAAAAAAAAAAGTTTTTTTGCTTTTATTCGCATCGCATACTACTTCTTCATTATTTTTCTTAAGTAAAATATTAAATGTTCCATTAGAAATAGAATAAAAAGGGTCCACACACATTACAGAAAGGGACAAGACACATTGCAGAGACACACACATTACAGAGAGATACATAACAGAGATTTGGTAGCTTTAGATTTTCCCCCTAACTCTAACGATAACTCTGAGCTTCACAACGTTGGCACAAAAATTTCCTACAAACCACAGACTCACTAAGGAATAGATAATAAAGTTTGCATTTTGGTTAACATAAGGCAAATGTTATGCGAAATATCTCTATTGACAGTGAATCTAATATTTTTTATTTAAAATGATAAATATGTATTTTGGAGTTAGATTTCCACTGTTTTTTGATGATGTATTCCAAAATATTATGCATTTTGAAACTTTTTTTTCATTTCAACAAAAAAAATCATCCAGGGTTTTTTCCCTTATAATTCTTTATTTGATTTTACGGTTTTAATATTGATATAGAGTAAGTTATAAATCCGGAAATAATTGTGCATTAAGTTACCACATTTTTCAGCAAATGGTGCAAATATGAATCGAATACCTTGAAGAGCTTCGTTTTAGTATTAACTTTGTTTATATATGTAGCCATCGTTTTTAACTTCAAAGAAAATGAGAAAATTATCTTCGAGAGAAAATTATGATGAATTTGCCTGTTTTCATTTGTTATACAATACGTATGAGTTAAAATTATACTTGATGTAACTCAAGTGGTTGTTTGCTGGAAATTTCTCTGCATTATGCGCTCCAAATTTATAAAAAAATATCAAAATATCAATTCGTGACTTTCAAAAGACTATCAAAAAGGCTACCAAAATACTATCAAAAGCATATTTCTAAAAATAATTTTTTAATCAATTTTTAAAAATTTTAAATTGTAATTGTTATTTTAAAGATTTAAATTTCGAATTAAAAATACGCGCGAAATTTAAATAAACTGTTCAATCTTTTGCAGATACTATTTAAACTAAGGCTAGTGCTTATACTGAGAGAAAAATATGGTTAAAACTACCAGAATATGGTAAAATTTGCCATTGTTTCTCTCATTATGGGAAAACCAAAAAGTTCTGCTTTTTACCTAAGTGCTTTTTAATGACTTTTGGTAAAATTAACAATAAAATGCGTTTTATTACTATGCTGTTTGGTAATAAATGTGGTTACATTTGATAATTTTATCATGATCCCTTATAACATGGCGAAAAAAACCATTATTCGACTAAATTTACTTTCCAGTTTGGTATTTTAACTGAACGTTTGGTAATAAAAACTGTAATTTTCAATTACTAAATAAAGGGTTTAAATACCATATATTTTGATTTTATTTCCAGAATTGTGTTTTTTCCCTAGATATATCATTAACATACAAGTACGATAATTTAACCAGAATTTTTTTTCTCAACGAATAATTTATAAACATATTGTACATAATAACAAAATGTAGACTTATTTTATATTAATTATAAATGTGATAGCTTTGACAATTAATTATTGTAATAATCTTTACTTCACTCATATCAACTGACTCAGGTAGTCTAAAAAGTGAAGACACAACAGTGCTAGTTATTAAATTGACTGAATTCTCAGATACAATGCTGCAAACTAAAATGGTACCACTGGATATGCTTGAGCGTTTTAAGTTTTTTTCTTAACTGTCAGAAATTAATAATGAATTAATCAGAAATTAATAATGAAGAGAGTAACTTTGTTTAATTTTCAAATTATACTCTGCAGTTTTTTCCAAACTTGCTATTGTGATCCATATTTGGTTTCACTTTACAATTACGGATTGATTGGTCTATACACCCAACGTCTATTCATCCAACTCACTTTACTCAGCCAAGCACCTGTCTTTCTAAGTTTTATCTTTTGATGGTTAAAGTAACCCGTCAGACGACGTGGATAGCACCCGAGCTTCCACCCCTCTCTTCGAACTTCCACGTAACCAAATATAGGATTTTCAGCAACGATAGATTTATCGTGCGCCTTTTCCGTATACACGTCGGTTGTTTAGTCGGCTACCAGGATCGAACTTACGACCCCCTGATCTCCATCAGCAGAGAAAGCGACGCATTTACATATTAAGCCACACAATCTCTACAATTCCAACATTAAGTTCAAATGCGAGCAATTTACACTTTGCTTTCATGTACTAGCAAAAATATTAGGCTTTAAGAGGAGGGTTTTCAATTTGTTCTTGGAATCCAATTGTGAATTGATAATTAATAAAGATTTTGAAAATTCAGTACAGATCTTTTAACAAACCGAGATAATAGAATGTCAATAATAAGAGAAATGAATAAAAAATAAACTGAAAATTATTTAGCAAATCCTTGAGTGAAATTTATGCTTGGACCGATTCACAAATGGATCAATACAAAATATTGTTAAAAAATCGTGGATTGAAATTGATCGATTATTCGAAATGATAAATTGACAAGTAAAGAACACTTTTAAAAATCTCTACTTCAAAACATAATATCTATTTTGCATTATTTAATTTTGGAACTAAATTTTATGACATATCATTACCAAAGGATCCACATTTAATTCTTGTTGACAAAACTGTGAGTTTATATATTTGAACAAAACGTAATAAGTATATTTTTCTCTCAAAGACAATAATATCGCTGGTTCAAAACTAAAACGACACTTCTGCATTCACTTCTCATTGAAATAACATGAGAAGTGAGTGCATAAGTGTCGTTTTAGTTTTGAACCAGCGATATATCTTGCAGTACACGTTAAAAAAAATTCATATATCTTAACACCAAAAATGGTGGCAACTACTTTACACCGACGTGGTGCTCCACTTTGTGTTCCACTAGACCAATAATGTTCTTTTAGACTACTTTGCCCACACTACTACCCGTACTTTTACACTACTACCGACACCAATTTTTTCGGTAGCACTAAAATTTATTCATTACAGTTAGATAAGATACACATAAGGTCCAGTAAAGTTAAGTTTACGATACAATAAAAGGTATAATCATTAATTTAGAATGCATACATAGCTGCCAACATAGATAGGGAAAAATTAAGTAGATTTTACGTAATAATATAAATTTCTTGATAATTGTTACAAAATTTACAAAATATTTTACATATAGGGAATTTTAGGAATTTTTCTAGTCATCAAAATAAAAAAACGGCAATATTTTCAGTTATGATTAACATTAAATGAACTTGGAATGTTATGTATTATATTTACTCTTAATTTGAAATAGTAATGGGTATTTACGAAAGATATTTATACGATATTACGAAAGATATAGGTATTACGAAGATTGTTAACTGATTTTTATAAACGAGTCTCGTTTCTTCATGTATTAGTAACAATTATTTAAATATTAAAGCAAGCAATAATTTGCTCAAAAATTCTATTTTAATCGGAATTTTTTCAGGAAACTTATTTAATTTTGGGGAATTTTCTAAAGTGTACAAAAACCAGGAGAATTTTTATTAAACCAGTAGACCAGGAGAAACTGGCAAAATCCAGTAGTCTACTNAACCCAGAACCTTTCTGATGCAAGGACAGTTCCCTGCCCCTACACAGACTGGTCGGCTATTATTTAAATATTAAACCAAGCAATAATTTGCTCAAAAATTCTATTTTAATCTGAATTTTTTCAGGAAACTTATTTAATTTTGGGGAATTTTCTAAAGTGTACAAAAACCAGGAGAATTTTTATTAAACCAGTAGACCAGGAGAAGCTGGCAAAATCCAGTAGTCTACTGGAAAATTTAGTAGAGTTGGCTGCTATGATGCATATATACACAAACTCTTAATAATATTAGTTGGTAAATCAAACATACGCGACGAAACGAATATAAAAGTGAATTCAAAATAGACTTAACAAAACGGAAGCGAGTATAATCAAGTTTGATTGATTTAAATCACTTTGTACAATTCATTGAGATTTAAAAATTAAAATATAATTATCTTTATCAAACTACTAAAAAAGCATACATACATAACGACGATCTTTCTTTTTCTGGTTGATGAATAGCAGCATCGAAGACTTCCACGAATTCACGCCAATCCATAATCAAATATAAACAATCTACAGATGATATTCAAAGCTTGCCAACATCGGTATTTTTGGAAGTGAAAATAATTCTCGTTTGGCGTGAATGAGCGAGTGTTTAGTATAAGTTTATTTCATTACAAGTGTTTAGATTTAATTTGCATCCTTTAAATTGGATATTAAAGCTCGACTTACGCTAACTTGAAATAAAATGTTTCTTCACCCAAATTTTTGGGCCGGTTAGTATCATATTCTGGGAAATATTACAACAAAGTTTTTACTGTTTACACTACAAATAATTTTGGTTTTTAGTTGCAACCATTTTTGGCGTTGAGACAAACGAAAATTTATTACAGTGCAAGATGTATAATCACATTTTTTATTTATTTTTTCACTGTTATAGTTTCATTTATTTATTTATTTATTTTTTGCTTGTTGTTTACTGATAACACGTATTTTCATGCTGATTCGACTCAATTTAATGGCTTTATTGCAAACAATTTGGTTTAAAAACAAGCATTCTTTATAATATATTCGCACTAATTCTTTCAAACAATTGATATTTAGTCAATTTAATATCATTTTTGGCATGATGACTACTGCTTTATACTTAAAATTATATATTATATAAATATAATTTACCTCAACACCAAAAATGATGGCAACTATACTCAAAAATTTTTTACAATGTAGAAAACCACGCAAAATAAATGATGATGCTACATTATTCAGCGATTTATTTTAAAAAAGTGCATTATGTATTTAAGTTGTTTTTCTCCTTTTTTTGTATATAAATTCATTATTTGATAAAAGTTTTGTGTATAATATTTCACTATAAAAATTTAAAGCAAACCTTAAAATAAATGCCGAAAGTAAATTTTCCTACTCACTCTCATTTCAGTCTTCCTTCTAATTAAATCTTGCATTGGAGATGCAGATGACTATACAAGATTTGTTTTATATATAAAACAAAATTTTATTTTTCTTTTACTTATACATATCCAAGTCATACCATATCCAAATAAATGAAACGAAACTAACACAAAAGGGAAAATCGTGGTATTGATAAAAAATTGCATTATTTAAAAAAAAATCATGCCTTTAATGTAAAAACGTGTTATTAAATTTTAAATCCTACTACAATTAACATTTTCATCTTAATGAGAAAAAAACATTTGAGGTACACTATTCACATATTTATTCATTATGTATAGAAAAGAATTTGTGCTAAATACAAATGCTATAAAAAATAAAGTTTATGTTATTCCTGAAATTATATGAATTTGTAAGCGTATCGAAGCATTAATTAAATGTATTATTCTAAATAATGTTTCAAAGGAAAAATAGGTTTCATTTGAAATAAAGACTTTTGTAAAATGCAAAAAAGGAAGAAAAAAACTTGATTTAATACTAAGCAAATATTTGCTATATACAACAGAAACAAATATAAATCATATAAATATATACTGCAATAAACAAAAAAATATGTACTACTACAGCTGAAAAAATATTTCAACGGTGTCAAAACGTTATTTACTAAAAAAATAATTACCTATTTATAAATTTCTATATGTTTTTCCTCGTCTTTCATTATTTGCCTATAAAAAAAATTTATATTGTCATTATTTCAACTAGCTATTTTTTTAAGTTTTCATTACACATGTTTATTCAAAGGATATTTTAGATAAAAAGAAATATTATAGCAAAAAGTTTGATCATTTTCAACAAAAAGTTACTTTGAATATTTTTTTCCCTGCTTTAATGTGTGCAGTTACCCTTCATTATACTACGATTATCTTTTTTTTCTATGATGCAAAAAAATTCTTCAAATCTCAAAGGAAAAAATGTAAGTTAAATTTATCACAGATTTAATTCAATAGTATCATCCTGCATTCTGTGTTAATATGTGTTTTGAAGAATTAATTATTTATTTAATATTACATAATCAGCTATCACACTGTAATGAGGATTTTTAATCTACCTTTTTTCACGTAAAACAATTTTCTAGTAACCCTAAGTAACTCATACTTAAAACAGTCCTTTTAATTAAATATGTGTATAGTATAGCGCAATATTTTTTCCTTCAATAACATATTGTTGATTCCACTTTGAAGCAATCTCATGAAGCAATCTCTTGTTTCATGAGATTGCAATTGATGAATATGATTGATGAATTGATTCTCATGAAGCAATCTGATTGTTTCACGAGATTTCGTAGCAATATCTTGTTTTGAGCAAATTTGAGTGGATCTCCTCACACTAAAATATCTAAAAATGCAAATTTTTATATCTAACTGTTCAACACTAAATGCAACAATGTAATAGCAGTAATCGTTGAATCTATTTTTATGCTCAAAAAACATAGAATACAAAGGTTTATTTTTTGTCACCTAAAATTTGCATTAACAGCTTGCGTGTATTTATAACTGTTATGCTTTAATAGTTTTGATTCTAGAGATCGATGAGCTAAGATGCAATCTTAATTATTCGATACTTTAATTATTCTAACTTTGCAATTAAACTATACTAACATGTAATCAAATTTGAGAAATAGGATTGCCGTTAATTAATTTATGCAGAGTAATTCACAAGATCAAACCCAAAACTCTGGAAAAAAAACAAATTTTTCTTCAGCAAATTTTTGACTCTCATATTAAATTTTTAATATTGATATAAATATACTCATATAAAATTTTAAGGAATTTAAAAATAATCAGAGGAATATAGGGAATAGTCTGAGTGGAGTTTATGATACACAATGCCATTTTAACTTATAAATAGATGAATATATGATTTCATTCACAGACAGTAAAAGCTTAAAGCTTCGCTTAATTAAATCAGACTTTCTTGACAGGTGGTAATTTGATAAAAATAGAATATATGACTTTAATTTTTTTTTAATACTTTATAATCATTGAACTATTTGAGTTGTTACTATCGAAACGGACTTATCTTGACCAATCTTTCATTTTTCCTCTCTTGAAAATAACTATCAAAAAACGATTTGGCTGAATAAATAAAAAAATATTGCCTACACCACTTCGAAAATAATTTATTCCCTCCAATTTACTTGTGTGAAATTACATCAAAATAATAAACATTAAAAAAAAAAACAATATTGTATCATTGAACAAACAGCAATGCTTCAACTTTGTCTTATAATAATATTGTTCATAATTTGTGCAGTTTCCTGTGGAAAAAAAAAACATCCTATTTCTAAGAGTTTAAATGGTTTTTCAAGGACGGAAAAAAAGAAGAGAAACATTGATTAATACGATGGGATAAAAACTACCCCCCCCCCTTAGCTCCGCAATAATGCAAAACACTAAAATTGAATAGTTTTTAACTCTTAAACAGTGCAAATTTTAATCACCCACTTTAAATACACAATTTTTATGGTTTTTCTAGAATAAATTGTTGGATTAAAATTTTCTTCTCGCAAAGGGTTAACAAATACTATATAAGCTCACTGGACAAAAAATTAGTCACCCTAGTGTGCAAGCACAGATGAATTGTTAGGTTTCGTTGATGACGCAGTGGTCAAGTGACGGGCTCAACTGTTTGCGCACTGCCTCAACGTGATCAAAGTCAAGTTAGCCATCAGTGAGATATTTTTGTTTTAAGTGGAAAGTGTGGTAAATATGGGTAAGTGTAAGCATGTGACAGAGTGGCAAAAAGGGGCAATTGTGTTTGGCCGTGGCCATGATCATGTGGTGAATGAAATTTGCTGGATTTGTTGGTATTTTGATGCGGACTGCTCAACGCGTCTGCAAGCAGAGATGTAATACACGTGGTAACGAAAGAAGACGTCAGAATTGTGGTTGCAAAAAGATCCTGCATGAAAGAGGCCGGAGACGTATTTCACGACTAGTCAATCAAAATCACTTCCAAACCCGACAAGAATTGCTTCAGTTAGTGAATGAAGATCCATCCCACTCTATTAGTGAGAGAACATTGCGACGAGAGCTGTATGCAATAAACATTTGGTGTCGAACACCTCATAAGAGGCCATTGCTCACACAAGCACATAAAGCTGCGCAACTTCGGTGGGCTAGAAATCACCGAACGTGGATAGTTGCTAACTGGAGGAATGTAATATGGTCTGACGAATCACGTTTTTGGCTTTATTCAAAAGACGCACGCCGTCTAGTGCACCGAAGACCAGATGAAGCATTTCATCCTGACTGTGTGCAAGGTTAGGTTCAAGCCGGAGGTAGGTATGTCATGTTTTGGGGGTGTTTTTCTTATTATTGATTGAGCCCCCACATTGAGGAGGCCGCTAACATGAACCACCATGTTTATTTGAACATTCTTGATGATCAACTGTTGCCTTTCTGTCAGCATGTTCATGAAGAGGATGTTGTAGATACCCCTTTTTTTCAGATAACAAAAGCAAAGTTTATCGGGCTGAAAGAATATATGACTAGTTTTATAAACACTCAGACATTCAATCACATCTTGACTGACCTGCAAAATCACCTGAGGGACATGTTTGAGGGACATGTTAAAATAACGGGTAAAATGTAGAAATCAGCATCCTCGGAATTAAGTGGATTTGCTCGATCAAATCCTCAACGAGTGGCTTAAACTGGATTCGACGTACCTGCAAAACCTCGTGGACTCACTTCCTAACCGAATCCTGGCTGTTATCAAATCCAGAGGTGGTGTTACACGTTATTAAATGATTTTTTTCATGATTTCTCTAAGGGTGACTAATTTCTAGTCCGGTGTGCTTATTATATTTAAAATGACTACTCAAATGATTTTTAATCACTAGAAAAGCCTTTTCAATTTTTTTCGTCAAAATTTATATTTTTCAAATAGAGACATTTTTCATTTTCTTATTCTTTCTTAACTGTACAATATCTCTGTATATAAAATTTTAATTCGATTAGCCAATCACACAAGCGTCCCAGCAACTTTTCTAAAAAAATAGCTGATATTTTTCGTACAAAATAACTTAAATACGATAAATATATCCACCTTCTAGATTTCATGTTTTTAAAAAACTGTTTTCATTGCGTTTTCATTTATTTTATATTCGAAAATAACGTCTTCCCGAATCCTCTTGTTGCCGAGAGGGTATTGTACTCTATTTTAATAAATGCGTTCCATCAAAAAGTTCTCCGCGATCTAAAAGTTCCCTTGTCTTCTGGGTTGGGTTCAAAATTATAAAAATACTGAGTTGTAGCTAGCTCAAGCCCGAAAAAGGTCACCTATCTATTCAAAGCCAGTTTTAAAATATAATATAATATGAAAATAATCTTTACCTTATGCGTATCTTACGACAATAAATTCTATGACTGAAATACTTTTTATTTATCAGAAAATTGCGTGAAAATCGCTTTAAGAAAACAAAACAAAAAACTTTTGTTCGGTAAATATTGTGAATTTTTTATTTAAAAAATCTAATTTTAATACGTGTGTAAGCGTGACCATCATTTAAAACTTTTTAAATCTCTTTGTTCTCAAGAACAAAGGTCTACAAATACCGGTCATCTGATTGGCATGTAAAAAATCGTAAATGATGCCAAATATTTTAGTAAAATTTACTATGACAGAAAAACGCGATTACCCAGGCTCCTAGAAATTTTGCATTTTTGCAAGAAAAAAATTTTACAAAATGCTAATTGTGTTCATAATGAAGTAAAAATTGCAAGCATTTTTATTACCGAATAGTGCAGAAACTATATTTTCTCAGATTAAATGCATTTTTAAAGATGATACTCCTAATACTTAATAATGATTGACCGTTATTTAAATTTACATGTGAAAAAAAATCCTGAAATATATATAATATGATGCTATATATATATTCATATATATAGCATCAAATATAAATTATTTTATACAGATGTTCGAATTTTTGTTTAATTTTTGCATAGTTCACAAACAGAAAATGTCAACATTAAATCTAAATATTCGTAGAGTGATAATTTAAACAGGAAATTTTTTTTTAAGAAATGCAACTTTTATCTTTGAGCCCATTACTTATTCCATGATTTTAATTTTTCACCATCATGGCGAATTTTTCAACCTGTGTATGTGCATTAAAACTAGTGAAAAAAATAAGTTGTTGGTTTTAAAAAATCGAATCAGAACCTTCATCTGCTATTAAGAGTTTGACATTTTAATTTTTTTTCTTCCTATCTTACTTTTTTTAAAAAAATTGTTTCACGCTCTCAATTAACGTACCAAAGGGGAAAAAATATCGATTCGTAAGATTACCATCTCGCTCCCCTCTTTTTTTTTTTTTTTTTTCTCTTGTGTGGAGCAAAAAGAAAAACTCCCAGCAATCCACTCCTTCCCTCATATGAGCAATTCCTGTAGTGCTGCCATCTGTTGGCGAGACTGATAAATAGTGAATTGAACTTAAAATCTTTCCATCCGTCTAGTTTAAAATGAAAATAAATAAATAATATAACTTTTTTTCTTTTCTCCTCTTTTCAAACATGGTATTTGTTTGTGAACATTTAAACTCTCAAAAATTGTACAAGTATATGTATCATTAGGTTTACCAAATTTGAAAACTGGGGTATTTTTAATATAAATTAGAAATTTTCTAAATTGGAACAAATAATCAAAACCGCAGCGCAATTTTCACGAATGAAGTTTTTTTTAATAAATACAATTTTTAAATTATTTTTGATATCAAAAGTTCCAAAACTTCGCTTAATATTTCAATCATATAGGTAAAGGAGGCAATAGCTTGAGACTGAGGCATGACTCCTGAGGGCAATTCATTCTATTCATTTAAATCGAAATTACAAAATTAGGAACTAGCATAAATTTAAACATATTTAAACACAGTTACATATTTCACTATCTAGAATTCTTCATTTGTAAACCCCCCACGCTTGCTTGATAATACCATTGTACCTTCATATAACGAGCTCGCAATGAACGAATGTTTTGTTTCATACAATGATGTTAATTTATTAGAAAGTACTCTTTTAACAAGAAAGCTTTTCCCTTTTTCTCGGACTAAAAGGAAAGAAATAATTTTGGATGCATCAAATATAAACAGAAATAATGAGAAAAATTTTTTTTTTAAATAGCATAGCACTCTAGTGCATAGTATGTAGAGTAAATCAAGAAAAAAACCTGAAAGTGCACTGATGAAAGTTACATACGGAAATTTTCATAAGGAAAAATAATTTTGTCGTTAAGCTTTCCCTTTTAAGAGGCATAAGCCACATCTAAGTAAACTTTAACTAGGAAAACTTTTAATGGAAGCTTATTCATTAGCCCTTAATGAAGTGTTACAACACATCTGAAAAATTTTTTTATTAAATTAATTTTCTACGCATTTAAGACTTTTGATTTAAATTAAGTCATTCATTAACTAATATAATTGAATAAATTTATGCATTATTGATCAAGATCTCCGAAAACTAGTTCAACATTGAACCGTAATGCAACTTTAATAAGGAATAAAATTCTTCTCAAGTTGAACCATAGTATCGTATTTAATTTGCACGATAATTTGGTTCAAGTGAGAGTCGTGCACTATAAAGTATCCCGGTTGTTATGATGGTGGAAGCATAATGGTGTGTGGTTTAGCCTGTTAGTTCCTGTGGTTGGAACTCTAAGGCTGCACTCCCAACTCTATAACTATATTTCGGTCCATTTCTCTTCCAGCATGAAATTCAAGGCTTGCACAGAATTGGTTTGACGAAAATAGGTGTTCAAAGACTGGACTAGCCTTCTCAGACCCCCGATCTAAATTTCATTGAGCAAATTTGGGATGAATTCGAGGTCAGATTACGTAGCCAGTCAAATCGACTCTCCTCATTGCAAGCACCTCACTTCAGCTATGATGACAACCTGGAAGTCAATTCCTATAGCCACCTATCAAAAACTAGTAGAGATTGCATTGATGCAAAAGGTGGACCAATATCATGTTAATATGTGTCTTAAGACCCTCCACTGGGTGTCCGGATAATTTGGCCAGATAGTTTTTTACGTTGCAGCAACATTGCAGAGCGCAACAAAACAGCCAAAGTTTCAGAAATCAAATAGTAATTTTTCAATGTAATAAAATTGTATTAGTTTTCACCATCTGAGATTTCATCTAAATATCAACAACTCCTTAGTATCGTCATTGCTAATGATGATACTCAGGGCCGGCGAAAGGAGTGAACGACCGCCCGGAGCGCCAGGTAAGGGTGGCGGCGAACCAGATTTAAAATTCTAAGAATTATTTATTTCCTCCTTTTTTAATGCATTGTTTGCTTTAAGAAATATTTATAGGTAATTTTTTTATAAATTATATATTTTCTTAAAGTAACTTTTTTTCACATAATTTAAGTTTTTAAGTAAAAGTGTTACTAAAGTATGGAAAGTGTATGGACAGAAGAAAAACTACTCATTGAATAGAATGAATTTCCAGAGAAGTTCTTTTCTGTAGAGCAGCGTTTCCCAAAGTAAGGTACGCGTACTCCCAGGGGTACAGGAACAGTTCAGCGGGGGTACGCGTTCTTATGAGAAATATTTTGCAGCAAACGAACATTTCAAAAAGTTTTATTTAAAAGCAAAGCTAGCCATGAAAATTTACAATTACGTATTTTTCTATTGCCTATTTTTTGCAGAATTAACATTAAAAAATTAGTGGTGTTAACAGCCAGTAGTGATTTTGAACTTTTGTGCAATTTTTTTTTTATAGTAAAAAATACATTAATTTTTTTATTCGTGGTACACAGCGTTACGAAAAAGTTAGAAAGGGTACACAAAAGTCATATGTTAGGGAAACACTGCTGTAGAGATTCAAGAAACCATCCAACAAACAAGCCAATATTTTCAAAAGGTGAATCCAAGAGAGTGACCATGAGCTCACATTTTGGGTTAATTGAACCTGTGTGTCAAGCGTACTCTAAATATAATGTGAATTCTGATACAAATCTAAATATTTTATGTCGAACATATTTCTATTTCGTTTCAAAATGTAGTTTAAATTTAAGTTTTTCATCCAAATCTTTTTGGATGAAAAACCTAAATTTATGTTTTTCCCTACGGATTTTTTGAGAAATTGGAACTATTTAGAAACAAGACCAAAAGGAGAATTTCCAAGATAATTAGATAATTACCAAGATCTAGATAATTACGAATATTAGATAATTACGAATTCCGCTTCCGGCTTTCATCTACCACAGTGGTGATGTGAAATATCCTCAGTGGTAGACGGATCATGGGTTAGAGTCCCCTTGCCGTCAGGCTAACCGTGGGAGGTTCTCGTGGTCTTCCTCGCCATGTAACGCAAATGCTGGTTAGTTCCATCCAAAAGTCCTCCATGGAGGCAAATTTCTCCCAATACTTTATCCAGGAGTTCCCTTGTTTTCTGAATTGGGTTCAAAATTGCAAAACTACGTAGTTGAACATTAGTAGTTGTAAACCGAAAAGTTGGGTCGACTGTTCAACGAAGGTTATAAAATTTAAAGTTAACAACTAGAAACATTTATACACTTTTACAATATTTTACATATTTAAAATAATTATTAAAAGATTTTTCTGGGAAACTGAAGTAAGACTTCTTTATTCATCTGATTTATCGAAACGTTTCATTAGCACGATATTGTTGCAAATTAAACTCTTATATCGCGCAAATAAACAATAAAATATTGCTTGCACCATATTGTTGAAATTGTTGAATTTAGAGTATTGTTGTATTTATTATTTATTTACTTATTTGTACATATAGTTTTATACACCAATATTAGACTGAGTAGAGAATGTCTTATCGTTTCCGAAAATTATTTGATTGGAATAATCATTTAATATTTTATTGTTACTATGACGACTGTGTCAGTTCTTTTAATAATGTGTTTCATACAAGGTCATTTTTAATTTATTTTTATTGGTTATTCGAAGAGCATAATTAAAGAACATTTTAGTGAATTGTCGGATAAATAAATGATTTTATAAATGCATAAAAATATTTCTGAACCTATGAATTGATATACGGCAGTCAACGACAAAATAATTTTTCAAAAAATGACGACATATTGAATGCATATTACAAAAATAATGTAGATCAAAAGTGAAACAGCAGTAACTGGTTTTTGAAGCGTCTATAAAACTGTTTGTGACTGCTAAAGCACGGGGAAAAAATATATTTTAATGTTTATGCTTATATATTTGTATGTGATAAAAGGTTATGGTTATAAAAAAATATTACCCATAGTAAATATTAATCCTAAAATACTTGAGGTGATATTATCATTAATTAAACTAACGATTTTCTTTTTTAACCTTGAATGCATTAATTGTAATTTATCGTGTTCACTTGCGTCCCAAATCAACATTTAGGATTGATATTCATTTCATAATTCTCTGATAGAAATATTGTACTTTAATTTTTTTTTAAATAATTTCTCTACAGCTTTATAACTACACCAGTAAGGCAATTCAAGGATTTTTTTCAAAAAAAGATATAGATCCTATTCCAAAAGATAAAGATCATATTCCAAAATTGAGTTAAAGGCAAAGGCGCCGTTTTCAGCATCGCCTGTGGCGCGACAACGTCTTCCTCCGGCACTGATGATACTAAGATGTCTTACCTATTTTTGATTCAATAGTCCCTCTGAATCATTGGCATCTTTTTTCCTGTAATGCATTAAAAATAGTCAGTTAAAATGTGTGAAAGTATGAGCTTCTAATGATTTTTTTTAAATGCCCTAAAATTAAAAAAGGAAGAAGTACAAAAAATCTCAAAAGTCCCCTCTAAAACATAAGCAAATTTCATTCAATTCCATCAGTATATTCTACTTTACATGAGTTCCATAAGGCCGATTTCAAATGCAAGCAAAAATGTCTTTGACGCCCCTCTCTACCAAGGATAATAATAATAAATATTTACTGAGTAAAATAAATTTTACTCATTTTAAACATAAATCAAAATCTACAGTTTTTATTTTCTTGATAAAAAAAATTTTAATTTATGTATTTTTATTTTAAAATATATACAGCAAAAAAAGTAAAAATAAAATGTACCTTTAGCAATTGGATACTTATATCATATTTGCATTTTTATTATCTACCTGGTATTCTCATTTATACTTGATATTCTCATATGGAAAAAAAAGAGTTGTTTGAATACAACTATAAATCTTACCATTTCATATTTTGAAATTATTTTATTCGTACTAATAAAAAAAATTACATAATAGGGTGTAACATTTGTTTTACTACATATTTTAACAAGCGAAAACACAAAACATGAGAAAATATATAAAATTCAGCCCAAATTTAAGCAACGAAAATTTTATCAAGAATCTCTTAAGGACCTTATTCTTATTTTGTTACATGCATGTTAGTTTAAACTGGATTCTGCCCAATAATCATCACATTCTGACTGCGATTGAGGCTGCAGATAAATTTGGATTTATGAAGATAGTGCTCCAATATCACACCATAAATTCTGCTACCAGGTGAAAATGTATACATGTTACCGAAATCAAGAGAATGTCGACCTTCACCGGTGAATGTCAACAATCACATAGTCGCTTTGGTAAGTGTCCGAAATATTCGCTACATCTGATTTGATATTAATTTATTCGTTGATATTATTATATTTATTCAATATTTTAATATCTGCTGAGAATAGATTAGGAGAATCATCAATGCTCTGTACCGGTTAAATGCATGCTGGGCAGTGACACTTGACCTTAAAAAAACATTGATATAGGGCATACCGGGCAAATGTATACTGGGCAGACTTAGTATATATTTCGGACATTTACCATAGCAACTATGTGATGTCAACATTCACCGGTGGAAATCAACAACCACCAATTTTGGACATGCACAGTAACGTATAGATGTTTCATTAAAAGTATTTTACTTACTTGGATCGCATTATGCGAATTCACAGCTTAATATTTGATATCAGAACGTTTCTTAATTCCATTCACCTTAAGGTAATTTTCCTGGGTTTTTTCCCCACCCTTATACACGTTTTTTTTTCAGGAATTGTTTTGTAGTCTTGAATTATCGGGTAAAAATTAATGAATAAAAGGATATCGACCAGTCATCATAATTTCTCGATCATATTTCCATGCATTCTGAACGCTAAAAAAATTTCCAAAATGCCTGTTCCTGATTTTTTTCTCAAAAATACAACAGGTTTTTATCAATCCGGTATTTAAATGTTGCAGGCTAGGCAGCAAAAGGTTTCTGACAACGTTGATATTTACATCATTAGTTAGAACAAAAAAATTATTAAAATATCGTTCACAATTTAATGTGACAAAACGAAATTCTTTTTCACCTAATATATTGGCAAAAAAGATTAAATTAATCACTAAAACTTTAAAATTAAAAATTAATATAAATTTAAAAATTAATATAAATTTAATACTCAAAAAACTAGCCGATTTTAAAAAATTTGTTACTATTTAAGAAATTTTAAAATTATTACTACTTAAAGAAAAACAGTAAGAAAACGAAATAAACTAACTAAAATATCAGAATTATAAATTTTGAAAAATAAAGAATAAAAAACTCATTATTTTGGTCCTTTTTTAAAAAAAAAAATTTTCATATATATAAGGTTAAAATTTATCGAGAGGAGAGGTAGAAAGCAATGATATAATTTTCAATTTTGTTTAAATTTGGCATAATTTTAGGTTAAGTGTTGTGAAAATTATTAACAAAAAAATCGAAACACATAAAATTTTGAAATCTGAAAATTAACATTAAACGAATTAAAGGACAATATATATTAATTTTTTAAAGTCTGCTTTAACAAATCTCGTGGGTAAAATTACATAATTAAAGAATAATTAACCAGTTTTAATTTGAATAGGAAATATTTTAAATCCCAAAAACGTAAAAGAAAACGCAATAGAATGGAAAAAAAGCTATAATTTAATATAAAAAATTCAGTATTATTCTAACAAGCTAACATTATTTTATATCAATTGAAAGGAAAACAATTTTATGTTTTTCAAATTTTTTAACTAAAATTAAAGCATTTTAAGCAAATCATATACTGATAAAATAAAATTAAACAAATGATCATAAAATGCTTTAATTAGTAATATACTTTGAAAAGTAAAAATTTATAAAATTATTATTTAACTGAAAGGATGTAATAAATTTTGTATTTACTTTTAGGTTGAAGCAAAGAGTAACTTGAACCTGCAATTGCTGATGTACTCTTAAAATTAAAAGAAAAAAAATTAGAGGGATGCTTTCTTTAAAAGAATTGTGCAGCACAAAATGCAAGCATTGCCAGTTATTATCTTCTTTCAACATAAATATTTGTTAATTTTTCTGATAAATCAGGAACCACTTTTCGCCTATTTATTTTTGTACGATATTCAGTGTTAATTATTTTTTGTAAATAGACTGATGTTGCCCTAATATTTGCAACTTTCGATTTTTTTCTATACAGAAAATTGCCTACCTATACGAAACAAATTTTACTCTGAACATTGTGGGAGGTGAAATTACTAAAAGCAAGTCGACTTGCCCTACCCCGTCTGTTAAGAGTTTTCTTGAAAAAACGCTAAAGGAAACTTAATAAACCTAAGTTTCTATAAGTTACTATCATCTACCTATGCAAATCGTAAATTATCAGGGCAATGATGACAAGAGATAAGACAATGAATGCTGGATTGCTACACAGTTTTTAGGGTTATTTTGTTGTCGGAGTATTAGGATTTCAACATTTAAGGAAATAAGTGCATTTTAACTTTTATTTTTCAACAAGTATGGGAAAAAAAAGCTTTTAGAAAAAAATGTTTTTTTTTTCTTTTTTTTTCCCCCTAAATCTTACTTTACTACACTTAGGCGTCCAACTTCCTCGACGCCTTACGCAGCCGCTTACGAGACTTACATCTCGAACCGACCCTGGAATTCAACTATAGTTCAAAGTAGCGGCATGCTCAAATATTTGATGCCTATAATAACCTCTCGTAAGTGATTTAATCACTGAATAAAAATTACCGTCTGGTTGTCATGACATTCAATTTAAATTTTATAACACTCTCATTAATTCGGTTATTAAATTCAAGATAAGTTAACGATTTCACCTAATGTTAAAGGATTCGCATAATAAACGTGTTTTTCAACTATAAACACGTTTAGACTTAAAATTTTGTTACACGAATATTTTTAAAATTCAGACTGCATTCGATATAATTCCTATTCGATATAGCGAATCGTAAAATGATGTTTATCATTGTATTCCTTGGACGTACTTAAAAAATATCGAGCTAAGAAGTATTTCTTCTTCACGTATTGGCTCAAAACTCTCTGAATGTTGCTGTTGTTGTTGCTTCTAATGCTACTTGCCACATTAGCAAGCCAGCTTGGCGAAACCGAGCAATTTAAGGCAGAGAGTGCGTTTCTTATTTTTCAGTGGCGCCATCTATGGCCAAGAATCCGACTTCAACCACACCGTACGTCACACCCGTTTATAAGGCGGACCTATTCATACCTCCATTCATTCATCCACAGATCGTAATTTTGACCTAAACCAGAGAACGATCGATCTTCAATCCAGTACCCCCAGAGGTATTGATTTCTTATGTGTACATGGAGGACTTTGCGACTCGACAGAATTTAACGTGCATCAGTCACCAACTACACGGGGAATCTTCAGCCGGCGAGGTTCGAACCCAGGGACTCTCGGACATGGGCCCAGCGCCCTACCGACCCGGCTATCCCGGCCTGAAAATCGAAAATACCTGTACCAAGTCGAATGGTTCACAATTTTTTCTATTTTAATGAAATGCTTTCGATACCATATTTTCATGAAGATCTCTATTTCTTAATTTACTTGCAAAAAACGTCCTCTTTCAACTTCGATAGCAAAGTTGGTAAGTTAAGCTTGGAAATACAATATCAACAAAGCTCTGCTGACTTTTCCTTTAACCTAATAGGATAGGTCCATAAAAACTTGTATAATTTTCCAATCACGAAAATGTTTCATGTCCCTTCAGCCCACCTTTCATATTGAATAGCTTCCCCACAAATAAACCAATACCGATCATAATAGAGCTTTCCATGCCAAACCCTATCTATGTTAGCAAGTAACAATATACGGAATGGTTCTTATATTTGCAGTATCCCTCCCTAATAAAGTTCATGGCCTCTTATTTCCTGAAGGGCAGAATAGGGTTGATAACCGAGAGGGTTAGAAGAAACTCTTTCTCAAATCCTAAAGAAAGGGAAAGTCTGTGAGAGAATAATGCAGGTGATTCGATGAGTTCTCAATTTCCAAACATTGAAGTCACAAAAAAAGTCTCAGTCAGAGCAATGGCCTATTCTAAGAAATACGTAATACCAGGCGTTGTTATAAAAACACTAACAGGATGTGAAGGTAGGGTTGAAGTCGCGAAAAAAGTTCTCCCTTCTAAAAAAGTTTCAAAAAAAGGGGAGAGAAAAAACCTCAAAGCTTTTGGTAAAGTAGATTATTCTTTTCCATTTTTATACACATCGTTCGATGAATAAACTTGAAAAGTTCACTCAACCCTTTTTCAAACGATTCCAAACCTATTCTAAAGGAAGTAACTGAAAAAAAGGATTTAAAAGTTCATAAAAAAAAACTTTTTTTCTTTTTTTTTTAGGAAATAGCAGGTTTTGATTCTCCGAGATTTTTACCTGTTTTGAGCTTAAAATGCCATCAAATAGTGGGTTGAATGAATGGCCCAAATCTTACTCTAACCAACAGGCTGAATAGTTATGATCAAAATAATTAAGAACTTCTTTAACAAGCTATAAATATTAGCAATAAATTTTCCTTTAATAAACATTTAACTAAAATATAATTATTCAAATACGGTACATTAAACCTCAATACCATGGTTATGGTAGTGCAACTAGACATCTTTAAAAACTTCGATTTTTTTTTCAAAAAAAATGAAATGAAAGAAATTTATATTTTGTCTTTTTTTAAGAGTTATCAAATAACTATAGCGTTACACGTACGATTAGTGTTAGAATTGTCAAGTTATGGCATATCAAAGCAATAATGGATAACTTAAAAACAATCAAGTTACCGGATTATAGCACTATACCTATAATATGGTAAGTCAATACATTAAAATACAATATTATTTGTAAATTACATAAATTTAACTATATTTGCGCTTAGCTTAACTACTTATAACTTATTTATTTATTTATTTTATTTTATTTTATTTTATTTTATTTTATTTAATTTTAAGGGAAGGGTTGAACAATAAGAGTATTCAACTTGAACCATAAGTACGATTCAACTTATGAATGTTGTCTAAAATTTTAATGATATAAATTTTAATGCTCGAAATTTACATTGAATTTTTTACCTTACGTGCCCACCTAAAATATTTAACCTTTTAAACGTCCCTTAAATTTTGACAAAAATCACTGAAATATCGATCAAAAAAAACTGTACCAAAGGAAGAGGGAAAAATCGGATTTGATATATGTTATCGAATTTGATATATTTTATCGAATTTAATTATACAGTTAAAACTTTATCAAATAAAGTAAGATTCCTCCTAATAATACTTTTTTTATTTTATTATTTTTTTAAAAAAAGAACTCCAATCGCTGTACATAGGAAAATAATATATAAGTCAGCGTCGTAAATTCGTCACTTGGGTCCTGGGGCAATAATGTTTGATGGAGCTTCTTTAGTTTAATTATCAATTTGCCATTGCTTTCCAAACAGCCAAAATAATAACTAGTTATGTCAATAAATTTATTATTTAATGTATTTTATTATCCAATATCATTTAATGATATAAAAATAGGTCTTTTTTTGAAGTATGTACTCAAACTCACTAATACAAGATATTCATTTTTTTTTCCAAGCAGGCTTGCCAGTGTGGCAAGTCGCATTAGAAACAACAACAACATTAATTTTTTTTTTCTTTCTTTGGACATTTCCTCATTACGACAATTTTTTTAAATAGTGTTGAATTGTATTAAGAATTTTTTTTTCTATCTTTTTTTTTGATAAATTTAGAGAAATTTTGTAGCCTAAAATTTGCTTTATATGTACTAGTTTTTATTTATTTTCTCTTTAAAACGAAACATATTTCTTGATGGTGGCGAGAGCAAATAATGTTTCCTTTGAGATTTTCGTTTTAATAATTTTTAAAGATAATGATGCTTGGTAATATATATTTTCCGTGTAACCTATTCTAGAGAATCTAAAAAATAATTGATTATTTGAATTCAAGTTCAATTATTGAAATTTATTATCACTCGTTGCATGTGGGTGTCAAAAATGTGGGTGCATGTGGGTGTCCCAAGTTTGAGAACTCTACATTAAAGTGCTTAAGTTTTTCAAGGCAACTTATTTTTAATTTTATCTAAAGAAAAGCATTGACGAAACATCTTTAAGTACTACCATGGATATCAATAATATTTATGTTATTTTTCTCAAAATAATTTCAATTTTAAAGTATATAACTATGTTTCAATTTCGTGAATTTAAGCATACATCTATAAAAACCAAAGAACTTAAGACGACAATTGGGGCAAAATCTCAATTTATAATTAACACAAAAAAATAAATAAATAAATAATTATCGTTTCAAACATATTTCAAAATAAAACTAAATTATTGTATAAATTTTAAATATGAAAAAAAAATGCTTGCTGAAACTAAGAGCATTTTCCGTGATTTTTAAACCTATTTAAAGTTGGCATATTTAAAAAAGTAGAAAAAATTTTAATAAATAGATAATTATGTTAATTAATAACATTTAAAAATAAATAGTTCCAGCCCATTCATTGTTCCAGGGTTTAATTCATAATTTAGTGGTATGATAAAGACGCTGCCTTCAGAAAACTGGTTGGACCGCCACTAGTGATCATCTGCACTTCACAAGGACCACTTCGAATAATTAGTTTTACAATTTTGAAAAAAAAAAACTATAGTAAAAATTAAATTTTAACTATCCCTTAATTTTCACAAATCATTTAAACAAAACAGTTTGGTATTTTTTTTTATTTATTTTTTTTTTTTTTATCTTTATTTTCTTAACCAGACTTATTTAAACATACAGATTAAAAATGAGAAACAATAAAATTTCCGGATATTGATGGCAAAACTATTATCATAACTAATAAAATGTTCAATTACAACAAAAAACTTAACTACAATAATAATTTAAACCATTTGAATACGAATTAAATATTCCAGTATTAAGCATTAAAAATATAAAATAACTACTTTTCTCGAAATTTGGGAATATAATTAACTAATATTAATTTGGTAAATGTAAGAGAATTTTATATTTTGTTTAATACTATTTAATATAATTAAATTGCTCTTTAAATTCTGAAACATGAAGATCAACACTAACTGCCAAAGTTAATAGTATTTTATTTATGGAACAACTTGAAGATTTTTCAGCTCGACATATAAAATCAAACGGAAATGAATGAAAACAGTAAAAAAGTAACAAATAGTAAAAATTATAAGAAATTTATTAGTTTAAAAAATACTTATTAGTTTAACTAATGAATTAAAATGTTCAATATTATATTATTTTCTGAATAGTGCATAGGGAGCAACACTGATTTCGTAAAAATTTAGATGTTTTGTACAAAATAAATAAATAATTTTTAATTTTGTTTAAAATTCAGATTTGATACATTTTAGACACAAAGCAGAAAAAGATAATGAATAATAGATAGTAAATACCAAAAATATTAACGTAATTAGTAAATTATAAAAATGAAAAAAAATGAAAAATAAAAAACATGGATATTTTAGAAACAAAAAACAATAATAGTTACTATTCTCATGAAAGTGATGATAATTGATTAAATTATTGGTAATCTTTTTTCCTTCCTATTAAGCATATTTTTAACTAATAATATACTCAGAAAATTTATAACGACAAATTATTAAAAAAGAACTTAAGTATATTAAATTTTGGTAAATCTATATCTATATCTTAACAGAAATCTAAAGGCAATTCATTTCATATCTACTTTCAAAGCTTGACTTGAATAGTAAGTTGGACTTTTTTTTATTCGCAATGAAACACCGCTCGAGGAACGAACTAATAAAAAATTAGAAGCAATACTTTTTTTTGGTAAGGATAGAAACTGAGTAACAAAAAGGCCCTGGGTTTTCCTTTAAAAAAAATTTCTTTTTCTCAGAAAGGTAAATATTTATTTTTTTGAGAAACCGCATTGCAAAGGGCCATCGAATCGTTTTCCTGGAAAGGCCTCAATGGAAAGAAGTCTTACACTTTTAAATGTAAATAATACATAGTATACTTTCTTTATTAGAGGGGTCATCATTGGTGAAACAACTGTTAACTACAACAGACTGAAATACAAGAGCTTTCACAATCAACAGAATTCTTTTGAGTCCTCTCTGCTCAGCGTTATTCCCTTGAAGAAAAGAATTCTTAAAAACTATTTCTTCTTTCTATTTCAAGAGAATCCACTCTTATGAAAATTTCTTTTTAGCAATTCTTTTATCAAAAAAAAAGAGAGAAAAGAATGGTTTTTGAAACATCTTATTTTAGAAAAAATATGCTTCCCTCATTCGAGGATCCCATCGGTTTCTAGTCCTGACTGCCCCCGGGGTAGTCACGGCCCTGATAAAAGTTTTTAATATCGTTTTAAAGTAATATGTTAAAGCGATTAGCACTTGGAGGATAGAGCTTAATAATTTGGACAATAATGCTTCTTTGTTAATAATAATGCCATGTATTTACTTCATAAATGCTTAAATTATTATTATTAAGGCTTAGGGGATAGAGCGTTGACCTTCCAATGAGGTGAAATGAGATCGAATCCCAGCGATGGCTAGTCGATACGAATTCTGCACCCAGCTCACAACGACCACAGTGCTGACGTAAAATATCCTCAGTGGTAGACGGATAATGGGCTAGAGTCCCCTTGCCGTCAGGCTAACCGTGGCAGGTTCTCGCGGTCTTCCTCACCATGTAACGCAAATGCTGGTTAGTTCTATCAAAAAGTCCTCCACGGAGGCAAATTTCTCCCAATACTTGATCCAGGAGTTCTTTTGTCTTCTGGATTGGGTTCAAAATTACAAGACTACGTAGTTGAACATTAGTAGTTGTAAACCCAAAAGTAAAGTCTTTCAAGAGATCTTTTCCTATTCAATACGCTCTAAAATGTCTAACAGTGTATCGATAAATCCTATAAAGTTTTATAAAAATACACAAAATATAAAAAAATACACAAATTATCGTTCGTGTCTCTAATAACAATATTCTCCCTCAGTCACAAAAAAATATAAATAGAAAAAGGATTAGGTAGCTTTGACGGAGTTTGTGTTATTAATTGCATAGATTTAGTTTGATTTGCATTCAACTTTACTTTTATAAAAAGAAATTTTAATGTCCATTTATATTTACATTTAAAAATACTATTAATTTAATTTTACAGTATTATGAATTTTATTTTAGATTTACATAATTTTTTATGCATTTTAAATTATTTTAATTCAATTCTACATTCATACTTAGCCGACCTATATTTGATTTTTACAATATTATTAATCTAACTTTTCAATAATATTTAACAATATTAACATAAAAAAATTTATAATTCTTACATAAATTCTTTAAAGTTTAAAAATAATTATCTAAGGAGGAAGTTTTATTTTCATGGGCACATGGGGCAACTGAAAATTTAAGATATTGTTCCCTTTTTATTTATTTAAACTGATGTGAAGTGTTTCTGTAAATATCATGAACTTTTAGCTTTAATTTTAAATGCATATTTCTAACGAAAAAATTACCAAATTGTATAAAAATGTGTAAAACATGAATAAAACAGAAATTATTCGACATGTTTTAATGTTCAACAGAATATTTTCATTATTTATCAACAGATAACAATATAAAGAATCACTTTAAAGTGTTTGAGAAAAATTCGATTAACTACTATTAAGAAAGGTTTCTATCCGTAGACGATTGTAACAGAAGAAGTCTTTAAGGTTAGTTCGGTTGATATTTCTAATTGCACTTGCCATATACCGGCAAGACTAGCGAATATGAGTCAAAGGCTACGTTTCTTGTTTTTCAGTGGCGCCATCTATGGCCAAGTATACGACTTCGTCAAAGCCCTTTATAGAGTGGATCCATTCATACAGGCAGGAGAGCTGTCGAATGTTTCAGCCCCTTAATAGTTAATTTCATTTTCTATTAATTTCGAAGTATACTTCGTAATTAATGAAGCAAATATTTTACTCACAATTATAAAGATATTTATTTAAAGATAATTCCAAGTAAGAAATTAATTTTATAACTATTTATTATTTTGAAAATATATTCCTACTAGTTTAGGCAGGAGAGTGGTCGAACGAAAGTTTGTATTCCTTAATGTTAATTTAACTTTTAGCGGATTTAGCCATATATCGAGAACTTTTTAAATAAACATTTTTCCTGGCCTAAAATTTATTTCATTTTCCAAACCAGTTTTTATTTTTTTTGGTGAAAGGATGATTAGTGTTTTCAAAATTATACTTACTGTGAAGAATTGACCATTAACCATGCCTTACTTATGAAATCTGTGTTTCTGAATACAAATAAACTTGATGGGAATTTTTGACTAATCGTAGTCATTTATGTAAGCAAAGTCCTTTTCATCATCAGCACAAATCATGAGTGAAAAAATAGCTTCTCATCGTTCTTTAAAATTTAATCAATACTTCCCCTTATAATTACTTTAAAATTATATATTTTAATATTTAGTAAAAACTTTTGTAGCTAACAATTCAAAAATTTTCGGCCATTATTAAATAAAATAATTAAAAACAATAAATTATTATTAAGAATTACGTTTTACGTGGAATTATCTTTCGATTAATTAATTTTAGTTTCAAAACTTTTATCGATTTGCTTAAAAAGTTTTCGAGGAATTTCAAAATTCCCAAAAGTGCTCCAAACTTTGAACTTCACTCCTACTTAACTATTAGAGCCATATTTTTAGATTGCGGCCATTCCCCATAATTTGAAGAATTTAAACACATCGAAAAAAAGATACGTTTATACAGAGAATGTACATTTTTGTGTCGATTTCGTAACTTATTATGTTGTCTGCACTAATTAAATAACATATTTAAGGTTGGACCCTCCAACTATTAATTAAGATCTAGTCTTAGTACTTGAAATCCGATCATCAGCTCAAAAGTTATTTAGAGTGTACTCTTTTTTGCCCATTGTACATATTTGTGTCTGATTTTGCAATTTAAAATAGGGTCTGCCACAAATTAATTTGCATTTTTAAGGTTAGATCCTCTCTATTTACTTATCAAGTCTATGTTTAGATATGTGCAATATATAAATGATTAACCTTTCATCTTGTTGATAAGCTAGCTTTGGTTAACCAAATGTAGACATTTCGTTTAGGTTTAAAATTAGTGTCAAAGTTGTTTAAAGTATTTTTTCACNGTCAATGTTTAGATATGCGTAATATAGAAACCAATAATTTCATTCAAAATTATAAAATTGTCAAAACCGATTATTATAATCAATCATTTTATTTCAGTGCTTCTTTGATAGCAACTTTCCTCAAATACTTTTTAAAGCGGTAGTTAAAGTTTTTAGAAGAATTTTAAATAATCTGTTTGCTTGTTTTTTATAGCTAAATTGTCTGATCTAACAATTATTACTGAAAATGATTTTATAACTTATTGCAATTTCTTGAACTCAATTAAGTTGTTTAAATAAATGATTAACTTCAAAGAGTATATTTCTTTCCTCTTCCTGGCTTTTCTCTCTTTCATCTTGTTGATAAGTTAGCTTTGGTTAACCGAATGTAGACATTTCGTTTAGGTTTAAAAATAGTGTCAAAGTTGCTTAAAGTATTTTTTTACAATTCTTCCCTAAAACATAAGAACATTAACAAATACTTTTGCTATATTTTACTTTCAGTCATTTAAACCTATTTGAGACATATTTTTGGGCACCCTTTATTATTATTCTAAAATAAATATTACACAAACTGTACTAAAATCAGAATTATTTATATTGATATTCTTTCTGTATTTTCTAATAGATGCTACCTTAGAGGAGCCGGGATAGCCAGGTTGGTAGGGCTCTGGACTTTCTTTCGTGAGAACGGGAGTTCAAATTCAGCTGGCCGAAGAATTCCCATGTAGTAAATGTTGACTAGTGCAAGTTAAATCTGTCGTGTCACATAGTCCTCCATGTTCCCGTAACTAATTATACCTCTGGGGATACTGAATTGGAGATTGATAGTTCTCTGGTTCAGGTCAAAATTACGATCTGTTGATGAATGAATGGACGTATGAATGGGTTCGCCCTATAAACGGGTGTGATGTATGATTGTGGCAGAAATTGAATTCCTGGCCATAGATGGAGCCACTGGAAAACAGAAGCAAACGCACCCACTCTGCCTTAATGGCCGATTACAACAACAACATGCATCCTTAGAACCAAAACCATTTAAAATATTTTGAAACACATAGAAAAAGGAACTTTTCAAAATTATTAATTTTGTTTATCTGAGAAAAAAACAATTTAAAACAGCAAAAACAAAATCAGTAATAAAACTAATGCTTATTTGAATCTATTGCAGCTTATTTGAATCTCTAGGTCTATGCTAGTGACTACAGTAATGAACTTATGAAGAAGAAAAAACATGCAGAGGAAAAATAGAAGCATAAAAAAAGGGGAAATAACAATAAACAAGTATAAAATATAAAGATGACATGTTTTGTATTTTCAGTCAAAGTACTAAATCATGCATAAAAGTTATTAGTGGTTGAATATGAGAAAATATCTTCTATATTGAACACAAAAAGAAATTTATAAGAGAGTTCGTTGAAAAAATTGGATCTCTTAGCTTTTTTAAAAAGAGATATATCTAAGCGTTTTGAATTTCAGTAGAATTTTGGTAATAAATAAAGAAACATTTTAGGCAAAATTAGAGTAGTTTTTGTTTCAATCGTTTTGAAAAGATGTTAGTAGATTTATGGAAACTATTGAGTGTTGATTTGAGTTGTCTATTTTTATTTAGTAGGAATTTAATAGAGTGCATTCGATAACTGTTATAAATCATTTCAAATTGATAAATGTAAGAGTGTACAGTGCGCACCTTCAATAGATTAGATTTTGTTTCAATGATTGGATTTTCACAAATTAATCGCCATTCTTAATGATTCAAAAGGGGGACCACAACTATACTGATTAATAAGTGCTTACTTTAGTTATAGGAACAAACACAAAAACGCTCACAATAAGCATACATTTCTTTCAACGGATTTTTGACCATCAAAATATAAAGATAGCAGCTATCTTGGAAATATGGTCACAATAGTTTCTCCAGAAGAGCAGCCCATTAGAGTCCCTTTCTGTGTACATATATCAAAAGTTATTTAAGAGAAAAATATTTGCATACAATTACTACACGCATTTATCCATGTAAAAATATTTTTTGATATTTTTTAATTAATTTTCACTATTTTATTTGATAGGGGTCAAAAAAATCGTAAGGTGTACACATTGTTACACCGTTTTAAGCTATTTAATTTTAAATGTCTGAATGCAAAAATTTAGCGAAACTAGTTGAATAGTTTATGAATTATAAAATTTGAAAAAAGTCATATTTTTTAAATTTTACTTCTCAAAAATCATTCGGCCAATTTTATTCAAATTTTGCACTTTATCATTTGAAATTCCATAGTTTAAAATGACGTAATAATCTGTCTACCTTACTACTCATTTTTTTTTAAATTCTTAATAAGTAACAGGAAAAAAATAATAAAAAGTTAAGTATTTTCTTTGGATAAATTATATTTGTAATTATTCGATTTCACTTAAAAAATGCCCGGGATATGCGAAAAGGAAGAGGACTAAACTCTAAGGACCATATTTTTCTCACTGCGGCCCCATATTTTGATGGTCAAAAAATCCGTTGGAAAAAAAAAGTATGTTTGTTTAGCAAAAGTACATTTTAGTGTCGATTTCTGCTGGTAAAATGATAAGTAACATAGATTAATTAGCATATTTAAGGCCTTTGAATCACTTTGATCGGCACTTAGTGAAAATCCGATTATTAGAACAAAAGTTATTCAAAGTGATTGATATTGTTTTTATTTTGCTCACTGTACCCATGAATAATAAAAGGTTAGAAAAAATTGACATTTTACTTGAAATTTCAAACAATAGAATCAACAAGATTAATCTTAATTAAATTATTATGTAATTCGCATGCGTTTACAGTTTTAAGTACGAATGAATAAGAAGGGGAGAGTAGGACAAAATCAGGTAGTTCCATACATTTTTTTTAGAACATTTTTTTTCTAAATTACTTGATTTATTTTATTTATTTTTATAACCGTTGTTGAACAGCCGACCCAATTTTGGGTTTACGGCTACTAATGTTCAACTCCGTCATCATCATCATCATAGTTGGCCAGACAGCCCAATGTGAGCCAATGTCTTCCTCTGAAGATTTCTCCATGACGACTTATTTATCCGATTCATCTCTGATTTAAAATTCTTTTCATTAATTGCGAGAAAATCAGACTCCACTGAGTCAGCCCATCTCAACCGTGGCCTTCCCCACTTATAACCGGGCACCTTGCCTCTGGGGATTATATCAGGGGACTGGTCCTCCAGGTTGGGGGTAGGGCATAGGCTTGACATCTCTATCCTGTAAAAATTTCTTGTTACGAAAGCCTTAGAAGAAAATTCCCGGATGACTTCATAGAAACGATTTGGTAAGCGAAATTTGGATATAAGAATTGGAAGCTGGAACGTTCTGTCTCTCTATAGAGTCAAGGCTTTGCATTTGCTGTTAGAACAGATGGAACAATACAATATTGATTTGATTGCCATTCAAGAGGTTAGATGGATTGACAATGGAACATTGAATAAAAGGAATCATACTGTTTTTTACAGTTGTCACCCCAAAAAACATATTGAGGGCACTAGTTTTATCGTAAGCAAAAGAATACGACACCTGATTTTGGAATCTCTCCGAGACTGTGTAAGCTCAGAATTAAGGGAAAGAACTTTAATTTCAGTATTATCTGTTCTTATGCACCAACTGAGGATAAAACAGAGGAAGAAAAGGAAATTTTCTATGAAAATTTAGACAAAATTTACTACAGTTGTCCAAAATATGATGTAAAAATTATTTTGGGAGATCTAAATGCTAAAGTAGGTAGAGAAAGGAAATTCAAATTTGTAACTGGTGGATTTAGCTTACATGATTCAACTCCGTAGCCTCGCAATTTTGAATCCAATCCAGAAGACAAGGGATCTACTGGATCAAGCATTGGGAGAAATTTGCCTTCGTGGAGGATTTTTTGATGGAACTTACCCGCATTTGCGCTCCATAGAGAGGAAAGCCGCGAATATCTACCATGGTTAGCCTGACGGCAAGGGGACTCTAACCCATGATCCATCTGCCACTGAGGATATTTTACGGCAGTACTGTGGTGGGTAAAAACCGGGTGTGAAATTCATATCGACCAGATATCGCTGGGATTCTAACTCGGTTTACCTCATTGGAAAGCGAACGATCTATCCCCTGAACCTCCACGGCTCTCTAAATTACTACTGTCATTTCTCAGAAATCACATAAATTAAATAGCAGACAGTCACCATGTTACGAACAGAGGATTGAAAGACAGTGTTTGCCAACGTCATTGCTTTGAAGAATGATTATAGAAGTTTTGATTTTTGCTCTGTAGGTTCTGATTGTTTAAATATTTATTTTTGATCAATTCAAAGTCTGATAACATAAGGCAAATACAATTTTTTTTTCGAGATACCGGTCAATAAATATTTTCTGGTTGACAAATATGGCGATTTACTTGAAATCCATTTCATGATAAAAATAATATATTTGATTTGCCTTACAGTGATTTTTTTTAAATTTTAATCTATATTCTTAAGAACATCCATGCTGTGTTTAATCTTGGGGTTTATATTTCAAAATGTAAAGAAAATAAATTATTATTACAAATTTTGTGTATAATATTTGGTTTGTGTCTTCTTACTAAAAAGAACCAGTTTTTTGAAAATCGATTAAATCAGGCAGAGTTGGACATTTGACATTTTTTATTTTGCTGAAAATTTCAGGATATTTTCCTTGATATGTAAAAATACTTTGTAAAAGCATATAAAAATATTCTAAATTGCTTAAAAAGTTGTTTTAATGCTGAATTACAGTACTATTTTCTGTTAAAATAATAACATTGCATTTGGACCTGCATTCAAACACCCTCACGGTAAAATAATCTCCGGTTTTCCAAGTAATCGTCCAATCAAAACTTTTTTTTCGTACTTTTAAACTTCTAGAAATTATTCAATAAAAATATTTGACGCTACATTCACTCAATAAATATTATGAATGCCCAAAATTGGCCCTTTTGAGTTGAAAATTTCTTTTCTAAGATATTAAGAAAAAAAATTATGCAATTATTTATGTTTATTCCGGTCACTAGACAGCGCAATAGATTTGTTTTAAAAATTTCATTGTGAGTTAAAGTGAATGATTATTTAGAAAAAGTTATTGATAGTTATGCCTGTGCTATACTTACAGTGCTTAGATATATACTTATATCTGGCTATTAATATCTCTCATCTAGGCCGGGATAGCCTGGTCGGAAGGGCGCTGGGTCCATGTCCGAGAGTTCGTGGGTTCGAATCCTGCCGGCCGAAGACTCCCGTGTATTAAAGTGACTGATGCACGTTAAATCTGTCGAATCGCAAAAGTCCTCCATGTTCCCATAACAAATCAATACCTCTGGGGGTACTGGGTTGGAGTTCGATCGTTCTCTGATTCAGGTCAAAATTATGATCTGTGGATGAATAAATGGGTGTATGAATGGGTCTGCCCTATAAACGGGTGTGACGTAGGGTGTGGCAGAAGTCGAATTCTTGGTCATAGATGGCGCCACTGGAAAACAAGAACAATCGCACCCCCTCTGCCTAAAACAGGCACACGTCAACATATAAGTAATTTAAAACTGCATTTTTTTGTTTCTAAAATTGAGTTAGTCCACTTTTTAAATAAGGCCTTCATTTAATTGTAAGAAAGAAAGAATAATAAGTAAATAAGAAAGAATTGTTAAGAAATTGAAAAAATTCCCTTTGTCCAAACGCTTGATACATATTTCTTTGACTTATAACTTGAAGAAATACAGAGTTAAGTCCTCCAAAGTGAATCTATGTTGACTATTTTCATTTAAAAAAATTTCTACTGACTTTTGAATTTGTTAATCACAAATTAAGTCAATGANAGGGAAATCCTGGATCAAGCATTGGGAGAAATTTGCCTTCGTGGAGGACTTTTTGATGGAACTAACCCGCATTTGCCCTCAATGGAGAGGAAAGCCACGAATATCTACCACGGTTGGCCTGACGGCAAGGGGACTCTAACCCATGATCCATCTGCCACTGAGGATCTATTCCCTGAGCCACGGCTCTCTAAATTACTGTTGCCATTTCTCAGAAATCACATAAATTAAATAGCAAACAGTCACCATGTTACGAACAGAAGACTGAAAGACAGTGTTTGCCAACGTCATTGCTTTGAAGAATGATTATAGAAGCTTTGATTTTTGCTCTGTAGGTTCTGATTGTTTAAATATTTATTTTTGATAAATTCAAAATCTGATAACATAAGGCAAATATAATTTTTTTTTCGACATACCGGTCAATAAATATTTTCTGGTTGACAAATATGTCGATTTACTTGAAATCCATTTACTTGAAATCCATTTCATGATAAAAATAATATATTTGATTTGCCTTATAGTGATTTTTTTTAATTTTAATCCATATTCTTAAGAACATCCATGTTGTGTTTAATCTTAGGGTTTATATTTCAAAATGTAAAAAAAAATATATTATTATTACTATTTTTGCGCATAGTATTTGGTTTGTGTCATTTTACTAATAGGAACCATTTTTTGAAAATCGATTAAATCAGGCAAAGTTGGACATTTGACATTTTTTATTTTACTGAAAATTTCAGGATATTTTCCTTGATGAGTAAAAATATTTTGCAAAAGCATATAAAAATATTTTAAATTGCTTAAAAAATTGTTTTAATGCTGAATTACAGTACTATTTTCTGTGAAAATAATAACATTGCATTTGGACCTACATTCAAACACTCTCAAGGTAAAATAATCTCCGGTTTTCCATGTAATCATCCAATCAAAACTTTTTTTTCGTACTTCTAGAAATTATCCAATAAAAATATTTGATGTTACATTCACTCAATTATGAATGCCCAAAATTGGCCCTTTTGAGTTGAAATTTTTTTTCTAAGATTATGAAGGAAAAAAAAATTATGCAATTATTTTTTTTTGAAATTGAACTAAAATTAAAAATTCATTAGACAGTCACTAGACAGTGTTATAGATTTGTTTTAAAAATTTTATTGTGAGTTAAAGTGAATGATTATTTAAAAAAAGTTATTGATAGTTATGTCTGTGCTATACTTACAGTGCTTAGATATATACTTATATCTAGCTATTGATATTTCTCATCTGGGCTGGGATAGTCTGGTCGGTAGGGCGCTGGATCCGTGTCCGAGAGTTCGTGGGTTCCAATCCTGCCGGCCGAAGACTCCCGTGTAGTAAAATGACTGATGCACGTTAAATCTGTTGAATCGCAAAAATCCTCAATGTTTCCATAACAAATCCACACCTCTGGGGGTACTGGATTGGAGTTCGATCGTTCTCTGATTCAGGTCAAAATTACGATCTGTGGATGAATGAATGGATGTATGAATGGGTCCGCCCTATGAGCGGGTCCGGCGTATGGTGTGAATTCTTGGCCATAGATGGCGCCACTGGAAAACAAGAACAATCGCACCCCTTCTGCCTAAAACAGGCACACATCAACAACAACAACATATCTCTCATCTTTTGAGAACTGACTGACCTTTGATTTTGCTGTATAAGCATCAAGCGAAGTAATAGATTCTAAGCAGTAATTGAACGAGATCATAGTCGGTTAAATTAATAATTATAGAGGTATGAATGAAAATTAAAATTTTGACTCTTACCTATTTGTGCCTCTAATTTTCTACCTAGACCAGGCATCTGTGTCTTATTATTTTTTTACGCTAAATTCTTGCTTCTTATTAATTTTTACCTTTAAAAAATTTAAGTAGACAAATATAACAGTTTTAACTTCATTAGAGATTTTCCTCCTACTCAAGGGAGAGTCTGGTTTCAATATCTTAAGCAGTAGAAAGCATTTCTTTCCCTTAAATTTCATGGTTTTACTATGAAATTTAATGCTTTAAAAATTATATTACCTATGTTTTACTATTTATAGATATTATTGGGTCAAAGACAAATAATTTACGTTCTCTCAAATTAAAGCTTTTTTTATTACTGACTAATCTCATTGCAACTGACAGTAGCACATCATTTTTTAAATTCTTCCTATTTGAAATGTTAATGTATTTCACCTATTTGCTTAGGAAAATATATGTACCATATTTTTTATGCGTTATCTCTTATCAGCAAAATACGTTCTATAAAATTAGTTGAAAATAATATGTTAAACAAAATTATGCGATATACCAGTTCCCAGTAAATGATACCAGTAAAATATTTTTTCATTTATTATTTCCAAAGGCAATTTTGGGCATCTTTTTGAAGTCCTTACTTGTGTTTTCTTATGAAATTTATAAACATTTGACTATTTGCGCAACTAGACTTATAGAACACAATTTATTTGAAAAGGAAAATATCTATGTTTTAAATTAGAATTGTGGTCACAATTTAAAGAAATTTTCTTTTTCTATTTTTTCATAAGAGAAACTTTTAGGTACTGAGTCATTACCTATGTTTTGCGAAGCAAATAGAACACTAACATTAAAGTATTCTTTAATTACTTTTTGTGTTTTTTTTTCTCTCAGTATACACTATACATGCACCCACACAGTACTTTTCTCTCTATGTTTAGCTGCAACTTCTTGTTTTTTAGGAGAAATTTTAAGTACTGTAAAAATAAAGTTATACGAAGAATGAATTTCAGTAAGAACCTAAAAAAGGTAAGAGGGAAAAAAACTTATCGTAGTAATTTGGTTTTATTTTTATTATTTTCTTCACTTTCACAATTATTAAGAGAAATGGAAAGTTAAAGTTATAGCAGAGCTATTTGTACCCTGGAAGAAGAGAAAAAACTGTTAGCAAAACCATTTCATTGTTGCCTTATTTTCAGGAATAATAAGAAAAAAATATATTTGACTAACAAAATTCATTAAAAGTTATCTGAGGTGAACTGTTTCTTACCCAGTAGAAAGTAAATAAAGGTGGATAGTTTATGATTAGTAGGAAAAGTTTTACCAATCTTTTTCGAAAAATTAGGGCTGTTCGAAATTTAACATGTAAATATATATGTTGCATCTGCTAAAAAGTTTTGAATGAATGATATTTTACTTCTTTTAAGAACGAGCTGAAAAAGGTTTTGATATCAGCTTTTTTTTCCTCTCTTTTCCGGAGAACATACAAGTCTAAAAATATTTCAAACGCTACGTTTTTTATTTATATATTTATTTATTTATTTTTCTTTTTTACAAATAACTCAATAGTGATGATGACTAGCATTCCACCGCATTCGTGAGTATGGTGTTGATGTCGGTAGACATTCTGCTACCTTCTCCAAATAATCTTAATTTAACGTCAAATAAGGTGGAATTAACCAAAAAGTGGAAATATAGATTATTATTGTTTGACAATTTTTGGAAAAGATTTTTTAAGGAATATTTATTAGACTTAAGATCTGTTACGTTTTCTAACCAATCGAAAAATCTGAATACTTATAAAGTAGATGATGTTGTTCTTGTGAGAGAAGATAATGTTAAGCGCCATAATTGGAAGTTAGGAAGGATTTAAAATTTGTTTACAGGTAGAGATGGCAAAGTTGATCATATGAGATTCCATTGGAAAACAATGTTGTTAAAAGATCCATTGAAAGACTATATAACTGGAAGTGCAATGAATATTTAATGCATCCAATAAATGGATGCATGTTGGGGAGGGTTGAACAATGTCTAAAACTTATGTCTAAAACTTATGTTTAAATTAATATCAATAGATGGCGCGGTGCCAATGTTTTTTCTTTCTCATATTTTTGATATATTTTTATTCTCTCTTGCGCTGTCTGTATTAAATAAACGTTGTGTTCGTTTCTCCGCAGTCATTTTTATTTTGGTATTTTAGTATCTTAATAGTACATTTTTTTAGAATTTTTTAATATATTCAACCAAATTTACCAAAAATTTAGATTTTAATTGCTCAGCTAAAGAAGATTTTAAATCCAAATCTTTTTCAACAGTTGAACAATGAGAAATAATACATATTTATTTTATTATGCTTCCAGTTTTTTTGAATAAAAGAATACAAAAATATTTTATTTCAGCATTATATCTTCTTTATAGCGGCTACTTCTATACTATAAGACATAAAAAAAACACGTTATGCAAGGAAAGTGTATATATATATATTTAAAAAATTTAAGTAGACAAATATAACAG